>NC_070591.1:5981817-6013339 GCF_027409825.1 Scomber japonicus | reverse complement strand
GAAAGGAGGGAGGGAGGAGGAAGAAGGAAAGGAGGGAGGAAGGAAGGAAGAAGGAAGAGAGGAAGAAGGAAGGAAAGGAGGGAAGAAGGGAGGAAAGGAGGGAGGAAGGGAGGGAGAAGAAGAGGAGGAAGAAGAAAGGACTGAAAGGAGGAAGAAGGAAGGAAAGGAGGGAGGAAGGAAGGAAGGAAAGGAGGGAGGAAGGGAGAAGAAGGACGGAAAGGAGGAGGACGGGAGGAAGAAGGAAGGAGAGGAGGAAGGAAGAGACGAGAGAAGCAATTACACAGAGAAGTGATGGCGGACTGGTTAAACTGGGAGGGATGTTCTTTCATGTGAACCACCAAGTGAGCTGTCAGAGCTGCTCACCTGACTCCATAAAAGCACCTACGGAGCAAGTAACAATTATAGTGGACAGTAAATGATGGTGTCGCCATGGTTACAGATCTCACACTGGCTATGAAGTTCACACCATAGATTAAAAAAAACAAAGCAGGAACTATCTTAGCAGAGTCCAATTTTAAACTAGCTCTAACTTGCTGGAAGGAAGGGAGGAGGAGGGAGGGAAGGAAGAAGGAAGGAAAGGAGGGACGAAGGAAGAAGGAAGGAAAGGAGGAAGGAAGGAAGGAAGGAAGGAAGGAAAGGAGGAAGGAAGGAAGGAGGAAGGAAGAAGGAAGGAAAGGAGGAAAGAAGGGAGGAAGAAGGAAAGGAGGGAGGGAGGAAGGAAGGGAGAAAGGGAGAAAGGAAGGGAGGAAGAAGGAAAGGAGGGAGAGAGGAAGGGAGGAAGAAGGAAAGGAGGGAGAGAGGAAGGAAGAAGGAAGGAAAGGAGGAAGGAAGGAAGGAAGGAAGAAGGAAGGGAGGGAGGAAGAAGGAAGGAAGGGAGGAAGAAGGAAGGGAGGGAGGAAGATGGAAGGAAAGGAGGGAGGAAGGGAGGAAGAAGGAAGGGAGGAAGAAGGAAGGGAGGAAGAAGGAAGGGAGGAAGAAGGAAGGGAGGAAGAAGGAAGGAAAGGAGGGAGGAAGGCAGGAAGAAGGAGGAAGGAAGGAGGGAAGAAAGAAGGAAGGAAGGAAGGAAAGGAGGGAGGGACGAAGGAAGAAGGAAGGAAAGGAGGGAGGAAGAAGGAAAGGAGGGAGGGACGAAGGAAGAAGGAAGGAAAGGAGGACGGAAGGAAGGAAGGAAAGGAGGAAGGAGGAAGGAAGAAGGAAGGAAAGGAGGGAGGAAGGGAGGAAGAAGGAGGAAGGGAGGAAAGGAAGGAAGAAGGAGGAAGAAGGAAAGGAGGGAGAGAGGAAGGAAGAAGGAAGGAAGGAGGGAAGGGAGGAAGAAGGAAGGAAAGGAGGGAAGCTATATATATATCACTATATCCTGAAGTCCAAACTCTTATGATAAATCCACGGCTGCCGTAATGAGCCACCGCATCTCCCTGGCAACAGCGCTGCACCTGCTTGTCTGCAGACGAGCGTTACGGTTAAACAGTCATCAGAGTGAGAGTGTCGGGGAAATGAAGTGTGAAGATTCACAGGGCTCATTTTCATTTTAAACCTCTGGAGTAGCAGTGGGCTTTAATTCCCCACTCGCTGCGACAGTTTCAAATTCAAAACCTTCCTGATTGAAATAGTTTCGCAGGAAATTTGAAATCCTAATATATCGGGTTACGTTCGGTTTTTATTGGAGATGAATTGAATCTTAGTGGAAAAAGGCGAAGGAAGGAAGGACAAGAGGCAGTGGGGTTGAGGAATGCTGCGGGGGTATATAACCGGATATATTTAGGAGAATTACTCCGCTGATGCACAGATGTGGGCAAGAATCAGTGAGGGATGGTTGAGCTGCGGTTTTCTAAAACACCGTAATGAGCTCCATTTATTTCTGAATGCAGTGTTTGTGCTTCGCATAATGAGACAGAGTCAACTTCAGACTCTCTCCTCCTCTGCCTTCATTTAACTCTGACTGTTCCTTCCTTCCTTCCTTCCTTCCTTCCTTCCTTCCTTCCTTCCATCCTTCTATCCTGCTGTCCTTCCTTCCTTCCATCCTTCTATCCTGCTGTCCTTCCTTCCTCCCTTCCTTCCTTCTATCCTGCTGTCTTTCCTTCCTTCCTTCTGTCTTCCTGCTGTCTTTCCTTCCTTCCTTCTGTCCTTCCTTCCTTCTTTCTATCCTGCTGTCTTTCCTTCCTTCCTTCTGACCTTCCTTCTGTCTTTCCTTCCTTCCTTCCTTCCTTCCATCCTTCTTCCTTCCTTCCTTCCTTCCTTCTATCCTGCTGTCCTTCCATCCTTCCTTCCTTCCTTCCTTCCTTCCTTCTATCCTGCTGTCTTTCCTTCCTTCCTTCTGTCCTTCCTTCCTTCCTTCCTTCCTTCCTTCCTTCCTTTCTTCCATTTATTTCTGACTGCAGTGTTTGTGCCTTCGCATGATGAGACTCAGTCAACTTCAGACTCTCTCCTCCTCTGCCTTCAAGTTCAGACTCTCTGCCTTCATTTAACTCTGATGGAAATCTTCTCTCAGAGGTTTGATTCAATATTGGAGCTCCACTATTGGTTCCTTCCTTCCTTCCTTCTTTCTTTCCTTCCTTCCTTCCTTCCTTCCTTCTGACCTTCCTTCTGTCTTTCCTTCCATCCTTCTGTCCTTCCTTCTGACCTTCCTTCCATCCTTCTGTCCTTCCTTCTTTCCTTCCTTCCTTCTTTCCTTCCTTCCTTCCTTCCATCCTTCTGACCTTCCTTCCTTCCTTCCTTCTATCCTGCTGTCTTTCCTTCCTTCCTTCTGTCCTTCCATCCTTCCTTCCTTCCTTCCTTCCTTCCTTCCTTCCTTCCTTCTTTCCTTCCTTCCTTCCTTCCTTCCTTCTAACCTTCTTTATGACTTTCCTTCCTTCCTTCTGTCCTTCCTTCCTTCCTTCCTTCCTTCCTTCCTTCCATCCTTCCATCCTTCTATCCTGCTGTCCTTCCTTCCTTCCTTCTGTCCTTCCATCCTTCCTTCTGTCCTTCCTTCCTTCCTTCTTTCTATCCTGCTGTCTTTCCTTCCTTCCTTCTGACCTTCCTTCCGTCTTTCCTTCCTTCCTTCCTTCCTTCCATCCTTCCTTCCTTCCTTCCTTCCTTCCATTTATTTCTGACTGCAGTGTTTGTGCCTCTGCATGATGAGACAGAGTCAACTTCAGACTCTCTCCTCCTCTTCCTTCAAGTTCAGACTCTCTTCCTTCATTTAACTCTGGACGGAAATGTTCTCTTCCTTCCTTCCTTCCTTCCTTCCTTCCTTCCTTCCTTCTGTCCTCCCATCCTTCCTTCGTTCGTTCGTTCCTTCCTTCTTTCTATCCTGCTGTCTTTCCTTCCTTCCTTCTGTCCTTCCTTCATTCCTTCTTTCCATCCTTCCTTCCTTCCTTCCTTCCTTCCTTATATTCTTGCTTCTTTCCATCCTTCTTTCCTTCCTTCCTTCCCTCCTTCTGTCTTCCTTCCATCCTTCTGTCCTTCCTTCCTCCATCCCTCCCTTCATTCCTTTCTTCCTCCCTTCCTTCATTCCTTTCTTCCTTCCTTCCTTCCTTCCTTCTTTCCTTCCTTCCTTCCTTCCTTCCTTCCTTCCTTCCTTCCTTCTTTCCTTCCTTCATTCTTCCATCCTTCCATCCTTCTATCCTGCTGTCCTTCCTTCTTCCTTCCTTCCTGCCTTCCTTCCTTCCTGCCTTCCTTCCTTCCTGCCTTCTATCCTGCTGTCTTTCCTTCCTTCCTTCTTTCCATCCTTCCTTCATTCCTTCCTTCCTGCTATCCTTCTGTCCCCTTCCTTCTGTCTTTCCTTCTTTCCTTCTGTCCTTCCTTCCTTCCCTTCTGTCCTTCCTTCTGTCTTTCCTTCCTTCCTTCTGTCCTTCCTTCCTTCCTTCCTTCCTTCCTTCCTCAGTGTTCCCATTAAGCACCAACATCTAAGCTCAGCTGTGTTGTCATGGATACTGACATGATTTATAAGGGAGATCATTTCTTATAAAGCAACATTTATCTCTCATTGTAAAATGTATTCATTAGTTCATGTAGATTTTGGAATATAAAATAAAGATATTTGATGAATAAAGTGAGTTTAATTGGTACTGTGACTCCATTTAAGCCCACATCATGATTTATTTACTAAATATAAACAAATATATTGATGTCAAAGAATTAAAAACAGTAATATATGTATTCACTAACATGTTAAATATTTAAAAAATGATGAAAAAGCCCTCCTGAGTAAAATCTTAAAGGTCTATCAGATCAGATTGTGTTCTATGGTTGCTATGGATACCGGTTGTGTTCTATGGTTGCTATAGAATTAAAAACATCAATATATGTATTCAGTAACATGTTAAATATTAAATAATGAGGAAAAAACCCTCCTGAGCAAAATCTTAGTGAGTAGAAGTCTTTGTCGTCTATTCAAAAGTATATATAATAAAAAAGAAAAAAAAAAGAAAATGGACCATAGCAACCATTTATCAAACTGTCTCCTTGACCATTTTTAAAAAATGCACTTGGCTTCATTTTTTACTTGACAGGAACTTCTCAGACAGGGTGGAAGAAAAAAATGGAAAAGAAAGAAAGGAAGGAAGGGAAAACAACAAAGTGAATCCAGCTGTGATAAACCTTGGATGAGATTCCAGAGGGGGGGGGAAGAAGTGTCTTTGCTTGAGTTGTTGCGTTCATGACCGTCGACGTCTGCTGACAACCAATGACACAGAAGTCGACCGGGGACGTTCTCTCAAGGATTGTTCATCTGTCTTAACGCTGGTTTCTACTTCTGTTACCTTCCTGTTCGTCCTCCTGGGTCAAATTGATCCAGTCTGTTTTGACTGTTCCTTCTTTCCTCCTTTCCTTCAGTCCTTCCTTCCCTCCTTCCTCCCTTTCTTCTGTCCTTCTTTCCTTCCCTCTTTCCTTCATTCCGTCCTTCTTTTCCTTCCTTCTGTCCTTCTTTTCTTCCCTCTGTTCCTTTCCTTCCTCCCTTCCTTCTGTCCTTCTTTCCTCCCTCCCTCCTTCCTTCCTTCTTTTCTTCCCTCCGTTTCTTTCCTTCCTCCCTTCCTTCTGTCCTTCTTTCCTCCCTCCCTCCTTCCTTCCTTCTTTTCTTCCCTCCATTTCTTTCCTTCCTCCCTTCCTTCTGTCCTTCTTTCCTCCCTCCCTCCTTCCTTCCCTCCCTCCTTCCCTCCCTCCTTCCTTCCTTCCTTCCTTCCTTCCTTCCCTCCGTCCTTCCTTCCTTCCTTCCTTCTTTCCTTCCTTCCTTCCTTCCCTCCCTCCTTCCCTCCCTCCTTCCTTCCTTCCTTCCTTCCTTCCCTCCCTCCTTCCGTCCGTCCTTCCTTCCTTCCTTCCCTCCCTCCTTCCGTCCGTCCTTCCTTCCTTCCTTCTTTCCTTCCTTCCTTCCCTCCCTCCTTCAGTCCGTCCTTCCTTCCTTCCTTCCTTCCGTCCTTCCTTCCTTCCGTCCTTCCTTCCTTCCTTCCTTCCTTCCTTCCTTCCTTCCTTCTTTCCTTCCTTCCTTCTTTCCTTCCTTCCTTCCCTCCCTCCTTCCGTCTGTCCTTCCTTCCTTCCTTCCTTCCTTCCTTCCTTCCTTCCTCCTTTCCTTCCTTCCCTCCCTCCTTCCGTCCGTCCGTCCTTCCTTCCTTCCTTCCTTCTTTCCTTCCTTCCTTCCTTCCTTCCTTCCGTCCTTCCTTCTTTCCTTCCTTCCTTCCTTCCTTCCTTCTTTCCTTCCTTCCTTCCTTCCCTCCCTCCTTCCGTCCGTCCTTCCTTCCTTCCTTCTTTCCTTCCTTCCTTCCTTCCCTCCCTCCTTCCGTCCGTCCTTCCTTCCTTCCTTCCTTCTTTCCTAATAGTGCTGTAAAGCTATAAAAATGGCCACAATTTCCTCAGTGCAAAGATTTAATTTCTTTTAAATGAAACCAGGATTTACTGTCGGCTCTCCCTGGAAGAAAATGATGAGCATTCAGATCCCCAATTAAAAAGCTTCCTCTGAAACAACTCATGTAAAGGATTGTGTGCAGAGCTACGTGCTTTATAGTCATGCACTAAAAAAAGGATGCATAGGATTATTCTGTCAAGGAATGAACGAAGGAAGGAAGGAAGGAAGGAAGGAAGGAAGGGAGGATGGAAGGGAGGAAGATGGAAGGAAGGAAGGAAGGAAGGAAGGAAAGAAAGAACGGAGTAAGGAGGGATGTAGGAGAAGAGGAAGGGAGGAAGGAGAGTAGGAAGGAATGAGGAAGGAAGGAAGGAAGGAAGGAAGGAAGGAAGGAAGGAAGGAAGGGAGTAAGGATGGAGGGGGGGAGGAAAAGTAAGGAGAGAAGGAAGGGTGGAATGACAGCCTCCTTTCCTTCCTTCTTTCCTTCCCTCTTTTCCTTCTTTCCTCCCTCCTTTCCTTCCTTCTTCCTTTCCTTCTTCCTTCTTTCCTCCCTCCTTTCCTTCCCTCCTTTCCTTCCTTCTTCCTCCCTCCTTTCCTTCTTCCTCCCTCCCTTCCTTCCTTGACTCGAGGACAACTAAGTATTACTTTGATAATGCGCACAAACTGCATCTGTGGCCTGAGCGGAAAGATGACAGGTGTGTTAAATGACTGAGAGTAAATTGCTCATCCTTGATTCCATGAAAGCAGTCTTTAGTGACACAGATCAGTGAAAAAGTAAGTGAAAATAAGAAGGAAGGAAAAAGGAAGGGGGGAAAGGAGGAAGGAAAGTAGGAAGGAAGGGAGGAAGAAAGGAAAAGAGGAAGGGAAGGACAGAGGAAGGAAGGAGGGAAGGAAAGAAGGAGGGAGGGAATGAGGAAGGAAGGGAGGAAGAAGGAAGGAAAGGAGGGAGGGAGGAAGGAAGGGGGGATGGAAGGGAAGAAGAAGGAAGGAAAGGAGAAAAGAAGGGAGGATGGAAGGGAGGAAGAAGGAAATGTCATTTCAAATTATATAAAACCAACAAAAATACTAAATGTACATTTTAACAAACCTGATGCTGCTTTTGAAACTATATTTTAAAGATATTGTTGAATTGCTCATCTTCCTAACTCTTATTATTTATCACTGACCCATATACTGCTGAGGTCAAATTTGACCTATTTTAACAACTGAGAGCAGTAAAATCACTCTAAACTACATTATTGGGGCCTAAAATTTTGAAAAGTGATTCATAAAGTCCAATAATGTAAATATTTTAAATCTTATTGTAGCTTTTATGTTATTTATGTGCAGCTGATATACATGTATTGTATATAGAAGCTGTTCTAGGTTAAATTTGACCCATATATACCTGTCACTTTAAATATGTTTTATTTGTATATGATGCTTTAGCCTGTTTTAGCTTGTTTTTAAATTAGATTTAATTTATTTATTTATTTTTTTAACAATTTATTTATTGATTTTCAAAGTTTTTTTTTATCCCAAAATAATACAGGACATATATTAACTTTCAGGATTATGATTTAATTTATTTTAGTATCTGAGACCTGAGTACTGTATCTCGCTCACATGTCTGACCTGATGACTGACAAATAAAGCATCTTGAATCTTGAATCTTGAAATATTTGTTCAAAAAATCAGCATCAGAAAAAATTGCTGCATGATGGCTGTTACAATCCTGGATGTAAACACTGTCAGTCTAACTTCCTTTTTCCTGATATATCTTTTCTGCTTGGCAACTTATAGCAGAGGGGAAATGAGGAAGGTCATTATCCAGACTTACTTCCTTTTTTTTTTTCTCCTACTGTAATAGAGACCTGAGTCAGAGCACAGTGTCTGAGACAGGCGTGAAGGTGCTGAGTAAAGGCAGACTGGTCCAAGAGAAGATTAGGGGCAGCAAAAAGTCAAAGGTTGAATTGAGGATGAGTACAGAGACTTGTGGGAGAGGTGCAGACGAGGAGACGTGTTAGGACAGGAGAACGGGCTGACATTGAGGACAAAAGTAAGAAGATATACTCACACACTGCTGTCCCTTCTCATTTCCTTTCACTCTTTGCATATATGATGGATATCGTGTTGCTCAGCATGAACATTAGTATTTATGGATGTGTGGTAATAAGGACCGGATGAAATAATATAATAGGAAGAGCACACCTCTGCTATGATGAATATTAAAGAAAGGTAAATAGAGAGGAGAGGTAAAACTGAAAGAGAGAACACTGTGTTTCATGAAGTGAGGTTTATAATGACATTAACCCACCTGTTGTTCTCGAGTTAAGGGAGGAAGGGAGGAAGGAAGGATGGAAGGGAGGAAGAAGGAAGGAAAGGAGGGAGGGAGGAAGGAAGGAAGGAAGAAAATGAGGGAGAAAGGAAGGAGGGAAGAAAGGAAGGAAAGGAAGTAGGAAGGAAGGAAGGAAAAGAGGGAGGGAGGAAGAAAGGAAGGAAAGGAGGTAGGAAGAAGGAAGGAAAGGGGGTAGGAAGAAAGAAGGAAAAGAGGGAGGGAGGAAGAAAGGGAGGAAAGGAAAGAAGGAAGGGAGGAAGAAAGAAGGAAAAGAGGGAGGAAGAAAGGGAGCAAAAGAAAGAAGGAAGGGAGGAAGGGAGGAAAGGACAGAAGGAAGGGAGGAAGGAAGAAAGGAAGGAAAGGAGGGAGGAAGAAGGAAGGAGAGGAGGGAGGGTAGAAAGGAAGGAAAGGAAGGAAGGAAGGACGGAAGAAAGAAGGATGGAAGGGAGGAAGAAGGAAGGAAAGGAGGGAAGGAAGAAAGGAAGGAAAGGAGGGAAGGTAGAAAGGAAGGAAAGGAGGGAGGAAGAAGGAAGGAAAGGAGGGAGGGAGGAAGAAAGGAAGGAAGGAAAAGAGGGAGGAAGAAAGGGAGGAAAAGAAAGAATGAAGGGAGGAAGGAAGGACGGAAGAAAGAAGGATGGAAGGGAGGAAGAAGGAAGGAAAGGAGGGAAGGTAGAAAGGAAGGAAAGGAGGGAGGGAGGAAGGAAGGAGGGAAGGAAGAAAAGGAAGGAAAGGAGGGAGGAAGGTAGGGGGGGTGGAAAGAAAGAGAGAAGGAGGGAGGAAAGGGAGGAAAGAAGGAAGGAAGGAAGAAAAGGAAGGAAGAAAAGGATGGGGGGAAGGAAGAAAGGAAGGAAAGGAAGGAGGAAAGGAAAGAAGGAAGGGAGGAAGGAAAGTTAGTTACGACTAAATAAAAGAAGATCTGAGGAGTTCACTTATCACCAAAAATATCCTTTTAATTTGATGCTTGAGTTACAGATTCAAGCTGTTAGTATGTCTTTAGTTACAGACATTTCGCTAATAGGATCATTCAGTGGTTACTAAGGTAACGTTGATGATGAAAGCACAGGTGGAACTAAACACATCAGCTATGGCTTTCTCTTCCATTTACATCTGTTTACTCATATAGACTCAAATGATCAATTAGACTCAGAGGAGATTACTAAAGCTCCCAAGTTAGTAAAATACAACGACTCCATGATGTACGCAGCATGATATTAGTTACACCTGCTTTGGATGAGTCAAACTGTCTATTATTATGTTGTAGGGAGGAAGGAAAGGAGGGAGGAAAGAAGAAAGGAGGGAGGAAGGAAAGAAGGAAGAAGGAAGGAAAGGAGGGAGGGAAGGAAGGAGGGAGGAAAGAAAAAGAAAAGGAGGGAATTAAGGAAAGCAGGGAAGGAAAGGAGGGACGAAGGAAGGAGGGAGGAAGGAAAGAAGAAAGGAGGGAGGAAGGAAAGAAGGAAGAAGGAAGGAAAGGAGGGAAGGAAAGGAGGGAGGGAAGGAAGGAGGGAGGAAAGAAAGAGAAAAGGAGGGAATTAAGGAAAGCAGGGAAGGAAAGGAGGGAGGAAGGAAGGAAGGAAGGAAAGAAGGAAAGGAGGGAGGAAGGAAGGAAGGAGGGAGGAAGGAGGGAGGGAGGGAGGAAGGAAAGGAAGGAGGTAAGAAGAAAGGAGGGAGGAAGGAAAGAAGGAAGAAGGAAGGAAAGGAGGGAGGGAAGGAAGGATGTACGCAGCATGATATTAGTTACACCTGCTTCTGATGAGTCAAACTGTCTATTATTATGTTGTAGGGAGGAAGGAAAGGAGGGAGGAAAGAACAAAGGAGGGAGGAAGGAAAGAAGGAAGAAGGAAGGAAAGGAGGGAGGGAAGGAAGGAGGGAGGAAAGAAAAAGAAAAGGAGGGAATTAAGGAAAGCAGGGAAGGAAAGGAGGGACGAAGGAAGGAAGGAAGGAAAGAAGAAAGGAGGGAGGAAGGAAGGAAGGAGGGAGGAAGGAGGGAGGGAGGGAGGAAGGAAAGGAAGGAGGAAGGAAAGGAGGGAGGGAAGGAAGGATGTACGCAGCATGATATTAGTTACACCTGCTTTGGATGAGTCAAACTGTCTATTATTATTTTATTATTATTATTATCATATGAGGAAGGTCTGTACTTTCATGATTAGACTTCAATCATTGTGTTAGTCAGCAGTTAGTCTTAGAGGCTGGCTGGATCACTTATTAGGTTTACATTTAATCTTTGAACTATGCCACACTCATAAACCAGTTTTAATGTGCAGCTGCATTAACTCAGCAGCTGTAATAATGAGCTTTTAATTTTACAACTCAATGCAAAATAAAATAATCAAAAATTGCTATAAAACAAAACTAAAGAGTAGAAAGATGCACAAATGTGATAATATGCCACTTATACATTTCATATTTGTATTAATTGTAGTTTTTAGCATTAATGAGAAGTAAGATATAAACTGCTCTGATAAAATAAACTATTTTCTCTGCAGATCTCATGTGGTATAAAACCAAAATACAACTGTGTGTTTGGGAATCAAGTGTCTCTTTTTCTTATATTTGAAGCAAATCTGGAAAAAGAAAAAATCAATCAAGTTAATAATGAAACTTTGACCGGAGAAGCAGAACAGAAAATAGGAGCCATTAGTGATGCCAAATAGATTATTTTGTCTCAGGTATTGCTGCTGATCTTTTGGTCAGAACATCTATGAACTTCAAACAAAATTTGCTTCCTCTTTGGAAAACTGCATTTCCTTCCAAATTTAATTATGTGATTATATATTTTTTAAAGCTACTCTGAAGGAACCCTGCAACTTCAGGATTGTGTGTTATATTCGTGCAGTGCTTTGCTGAGCATTAGGGCAGCAGTGTGAGCAGATTATCGGATTAGAAAAAGTAGAGCAAACATCATTTGAGATGTGTAGCGAGTGGTTTTATACCTATTGATGTTTTTGACCCTTCATGTTCATTTCAATTTGAAAACAAGCAACTCATCATCTATTTCTTTTTTTTGCGCTTTACTTCATTGGGATTCTCTGTAGAGGCTGCTCTATATTTTACTCTGTCAGTGGACCAAAGTTAAAACCTCAACACATTTGTAAGGTTCAAACCTCACATGGGTAAAAGCTTACTGGGTTCATGCTTGTTTAGAGGCATTACTCCAATTGGCCAGATGGTGGCGCTGTAATTAACCTGTTAAAACACGACATGCCCAAGTTGTGAGCAGCACAGATCCCACATAGTTTGAGACTCAGAGATGTGTCTGGTATCATTGGAAAAGTAACACTCTCAGGATTCTTGTAAAAGTGTCTGTGTGATTATGTGATTTACTGACAAAGAGTGGCAGAGGTTACAATGATGGGGTTGTTTACTCGCCCATAGGTTTGCCTTTACAATGACATGTGTACAGACATTCAGGGACCTCTCAGTGGGATATAGACACAATTAGGCCACAGCCACAGGTCTTGGCTTCATTCAGTCCAGATTTGGAGTCAAAAGACCAAAAAAATAGTTATTTATTAAAAGATATGTCCATGAAAAAAAAGTTCGCTCCGCTAAAAAAAGCATCCGCTCCTGTGTATGCGGAGCGGACGCACAGAAACTAGAGCGTATTGGTTAAAAGGTTATCTACGTCATTTCACTGAAAAATTCTATTGGCTAAAACCGCTGTCAATCAAACCCACGTTGTCGTCGGTCTCG
Source organism: Scomber japonicus (assembly GCF_027409825.1). Taxonomy (NCBI): domain Eukaryota; kingdom Metazoa; phylum Chordata; class Actinopteri; order Scombriformes; family Scombridae; genus Scomber; species Scomber japonicus. Next base: position 6,001,523 of record NC_070591.1, on the reverse strand, counting down.
TGTTCTCATTGGCTTTGGCGGCACGTGCTGCCCCATCCTAAGCACTGATTGGCTGGTGTGTGGTGTCGTATGAAACAGGAGGAGCTCACGGACAGACATAAACAAAACAGTCACGTGTCCCACAGATTGAACGTGCAGGTCAGGAAATGACGTAATAGGAACCGTTTATGGTTTGTTCCGTGTGTGTTACTTTACGTGTTGGACTAAAAACATGGACAGATTGAGGAAAGTATTTCGGTTAGAAGGAAACCGATTTCATATTTCACAAGAATGAATACTTGGCGAGCTGTACAAAACATCCGGTGTCATAAGAAGACCGTTGTGGATAAAGGGAAGACTTTGAAGGTAGGTAGCATCATAGCTGTTTTTACTTTAGCTGAGTGGCTAGCCGAGCTAACCGCTAATACTATTACGGCTGTGAGCAACCATATAATTCGTGAGTGGCCTTGAATGAATCAGGGCAATCTAAGCTTTCTAACAATGTACGGCATGAATATATATGTTTAAGGGTTGGTGTCCGCTACCCCCCAACCTCCGACCCGTCCCGTGAGAGGAACAGCGTGTTTTAAGAGGTCCAAAAACTACACTTTCAATAGGCGACGTCCCTCATAACGCAAATCCTATTGACTTGAAATTTCACACACAAGTCCAGCTTAGCTTAATGTGCTCTACAAAAATAGCCTCGTGGACCATTAAAAAGTCACTCTGATGGACATTTTTGCAGGCAACGTGCACCAGGAGATACATACATATATACGTGTATTATATCTTAATGTGGGGCAATGTAACCTGGTGGAGATACAGAACTACTCATAAAATCCAAAATATCCAAAATATTTTTAAAATTATTTGTGAAAAATGTTTACTTAGGTGCAAATGAGATAACTAGTAACATCAAAGTAAATAGAAAGTATAATTTCACATCATTTCCCACTCCTGCCTGTTTAAGGTTGAACTTAAACTTAAAATACAGTAAAGTGACATCTACGTTTTGAATTTTGACTTTATCAAAACCAAATTAAGTATACAGCTTTGCAGGACTGAGATAGACAAGTCCAATATAACAAGCAAAATCAGTCCAGAAACATAAACACCACCACCAACCACAATATCTTCAGAAAAGGGGGAGGAAGCAGGAAATTGGACATATCTCACTTAACATAAATTCGTCCAATTATAACAAATCTTGGTACATAGCTTCAGCCCGTCATTGGGAATAGGTCTATTAAAGCATTTTGAGCCTGACTGGTAGGCAGTGATAGCTACAGACATGACATGACTGAAAACCCGGACAGAACTTCACCAAAATTGATGTGCATGCTCCGTGTAGTAATAACCAAAATCTGAAGTATCCTGTTTAAACTCACTAGAAACCTCCTGCACCATTTCCTGCACATACACACTGTGTTTCATTCACATCTGATGAAGGAGGGGGTACAAATAATAGAAGTTTGAGTGCAGCAATTATTGAAATGCTGCAGGCTGTGTAATGATGAAACAAGTGTGTGATTGGTCTCACTCCTTTAAACAGAATGTAACTAGCTGAAGCAACTTTGTTCAGCGATGTCAAACCCGAAACCTGGTTGTTGTTGCTGGCAGCTTTAATTTTGGCCAATTGAGCTGTTTCTTTTTGTTGAGCACAAGAAAAGGTTTGAACCCACCAATTTCTGCTTGCAGCTATATTTTATTATTGTATTTTCTTTTTCTACAAAAGAGCAGAACAAAATAAGTGCCCAGATCCTTGTTTTCCTCTCACTCTCTCTGTCAGTTACTTCCTTTGCTCATCCTCTCCTTGTTGCCATGCAGAGAGGAATGGTGACAGTGTGTGTGTGTGTGTGTGTGTGTGTGTGTGTGTGTGTGTGTGTGTGTGTGTGTGTTCCTCCCCCACAGTGTTTCTCCTTGCATGTCAAAATAGTGTGTGTGCATGTGAGGGGGGGTATAAAAAGTTTTAGTTTGCAACAGTTTGCAGTCAATCTGATGTTTTTTAAGGTGCAGCTCAGAATGGGTTTGTGTTAAGTTTGGGGGAGCATGCATGTGACTATGTGTCTTTTACATCTGTTAATGAAGGATGACGTTTCTTCAAAATAATAGAAAACCGTTGAATGTCAGGATATTTTTAGGCAAGGCAGTTTTATTTATATAGTGCATTTCATACACAACACAAGGAAGGAAGAAGGAAGGAAAGGGGCGAAGGAAAGGAGGGAGTGAGGAAAGAGAGAAGGAGGAAGGAAAGGAGGGAGGAAAGGAGGAAGGAAGGAAAAGAGGAAAGAAGGAAGGAATGTAGGGAGGAAAGAAGGAACAGTCAAAACGGACGGGGTCAATTTGACCCGGGAGGACGACACGAGGGTTAAAGAGACATCAGCTAAAATGATCTGAACAGATTGGCTGCATTAAATGCTTGTATAGGATAAATATGGAGATTTTGTTTAACTGTAAATCATTAAAAGAATCCAATAGAGCCACAGCATAACAAGATAACACTGTAAATGTGCATGCTATGTCCCCTTAAAGAAGACACTGACACTAAATTGGTAGGTTAAGTCTAGTATTCGGGTTATGCATCATTTATTTGCAGGTATAGAAACCTCAAAATATGTTTTCTATTGTTTTATAATTGGATGCTAACTGTTGTAATAATATGATCAATTGTTCTGTGCTGTCTTTGCAATCTATCTCTCAGGTGCCTTCATTAAAAATTGATCTAAATTTCAATGAGAGAACTCCATCAAACAGACGATCAGTGGGGAAACCATTCAGGGAGTGGCAGGGAGGAAGAAATGAAAGAGGTAAGGAGAGATAGGAAGGGGGAAAAAAAGAGAGGAAAGACATGAAGTCATGTAGAGGATACACAGAGCAGACTGGTAACACACAGCAGTGACTCTGGCCCAATCTTAATTAAGATCTTGCCCCAGTCACTCTTTCTCTCTTTCTCTCTCTTCCTTTCATTCCTTCTCTCTCTCTTTTTTTTTCTCTCTCTGGCTCATTCCTTCTCTGCCTGTGTGAGTCTTTAATATGTTACAGCCGGCAGAGCAGCAGCTGCATATAGACAACCTACAGAGAAAGTAATGACACATAACTATTAGATGCTATAGAGGAGTCCACAGTTAAAGGACAGGTTCACAGTTTTTTTTTAAGTCTGTAATTATTAATCCTGTTCATTCTGAGCATTAAGCTGCTTTTTAGGTGCAAAATTATATTAATAGGGTTTATTTCAAACGTATATATGAAGCTTCTGCAATCCAAATTATTCATATCAAGTGTCCTTTTAGTACAAATATCCCTCTTTTTGTTATTGTGCTTCTACTGCCACACAAAAAGGAAACAAAAGGAGGGAATTTAGTGCTGAAAAGTGTAAAAATCCACTTGATTTGACAAACCAGACTCTTTCTGTCTTTAAATATGAGCATGAATATGACTTTAATAAGCTCGGCAGCAAGGGGATTTTTGTGAGTTTTGGCTATTTATTTTTATTTATTGTTTTTACATATTGCTATTATTATTTCCATTTGTCATTATATATATTTTTCTTGATTTTAATTTATTTCTGGTTGTGCTGTTCAAATATATTTCAAGTTGAGTTCTGGTGGTTCAATAAATGCTTATGTTTTATAATCGCGATTTCAATATTGATCAAAATTTTTGCCATAATCGTCAAGCCCTAGAATTTAGTGCTGAAAAGTGTAAAAATCCACTTGATTTGACAGATTTGTAGAGATGCACTGATTAATCAAAACCAGACTCTTACTGTTTTTCTATAAGAATTTAATATGAAAGGACAAATATCGAAATTGGCCATGTAATTACGATTAATGCATCTCTATAAATTTGGGTGGCCTCTGTGGATGGAAGTGTTTCAATGTTTTATATGGGTGCCTAAATATTGTTTTTTTTTTTTAAAGACTTTGTTGGCATAGACGCCTTTATTAATCAGTAGATAGACAGGAAACATGGGAGAGAGAGGGGGGGTGACATGCAGCAAAGGAGCTCCGATCGGGATTCGAACCGGGGTCAGCTGCGTATGTGGTATGCGCTCTAACCACTCGACCACCTGCGCGCCCCTAAATATTATTTTAAGGCAGACTTGAACAGTGTTAGCGACTTTCTTGCTAAATCTGGCAACTTTCTAAATCCTCTTAGCGACTTTTTTTCTCAAAAGCGACTAGCGACAATCCGCATCCTCTGTTCCTGCAAACCAGTAATCAACAGAGGAAAGTTCATTTGGTATTTAGGTTTTTTTTTAAACTCACTTTTTATCTCTCCCATGATGTTATTCCTCTCTCTTATAGTGTTACATTACAATTACATGCAAATAGAAAATTATGCAATTTAGGCGATGACGTCATTTAGCGACTTCTAGAGACTTTTAGGACAGCCAATAGCTACTTTCCGTACTGAAGAGTTAGCAACACTGGACTTGAAGGATTGTGAATGTACCCTTTAAGACTTTGTAGTACTTCGTGGCTCACTTTTGGTGCAAAAGTTCAGACTTTATAGGCAAAGTTTTCAGTTTCACATGAGAAGTTATAAGCTGTTTGCTATTTTGCACTTCTCCATTTAAGAGGCCGAAACATTGCTATTTAATACATTTGCCATTCAAGAACAGACAGGGTGCAGGAATTGATTTTTTGTTTTGATCTATTGCTTCATCTCCTGTGCACCTGTCTGTTTACAGGTGTGCAAATACTACTCCCCCCCCAGCCCCCCAAATATTCTACCACCTCAGTCAGACCCCTGTCCAAAGCTTAGTTTCATTTATATGAAGAAGAATAAAAGGAGGGAGGAAGGAAGGAAGGAAGGAAGGAAGAAAGAAGGAAGGAAGAAAGAAGGAAGGGCGGAAGGAAGGATCCTAACTCTCCTGTTGTCCTCGAGTCAAGGAGGGAAGGGAGGAAGAAGGAAGGAAAGGAGGAAGAAGGGAGGGGAGGAAGGAAGGGGAGAAGGAAGGAAGGAAGGAAGAAAGGAAGGAAGAACAGAGGAAAGAAAGAAGGAAGGGAGGTAGGTAGGAGGGAGGAAAGAAGGAAGGAAAGTAGGGTGGAAGGAAGGATCCTACACCTCCTGTTGTCCTCGAGTCAAGGAGGGAAGCGAGGAAGAAGGAAGGAAAGGAGGAAGAAGGAAGGGAGGAAGGGAGGAAGGAAGGAAGGAGGGAAGGAAGGAAAGAAGGAAGGAAGAACAGAGGAAAGAAAGAAGGAAGGGAGGTAGGTAGGTAGGAGGGAGGAAAGAAGGAACGAAGGAATTCAAGTGCAGAGAGGGTGCAGGAATAGATTTTTTTGTTTTGATCTATTGCTTCATCTCCTGTGCACCTGTCTGTTTATAGGTGGGCAAATACTACTCCCCACCCCCCCCCACCCCCCCCCACACACACACATATTCTACCACCTCAGTCAGACCCCTTGTCCAAAGCTTAGTTTCATTTATATGAAGGAATGTCAATGCTGCATGCTAATAACAATGATTTAATTCTATATGTATATACAACTCTCTTTTACCTGCATGTTCCCAGCTGTGCATGTATAATTCATATTATTTAAAGTAAACAAAAGGCTGTGCATGAGAGGTAGGAAGCTTTAATAAAACTGGTTAATCATCCGTTATGCTTTTTGTTTACTTTCTGTTCTGGTCTTAAACTGGGCCACGGCAGTATTAACTGAATTTTCAGGCTAATGAGCATCACCTGAATGCTTCATCTAACGATTGATTGGTGCATTATGGCTTGTGAAAATACTGGAGGGGCTGAAAAGGGACACACTGATTGCGTCCTCCAAAATTCCAGCAAAAAGAAGGCTCCAATTTTTAGCATCATCTGAGGAGCCTTTGAAATGGGACATGTCCTGCCAGCCTGTAATGGTGTTTTCATCATAGAAATGTGAACAATGGAGAATTCAGCCCCTGAAATGGGACAGCATCCGTCTCATCTGTCCTCTTCTCTATTCTCTGTTGCCTGCAACTGATTCTCTCCCACTCCTATTTCATCTTTTAGTTCTGCTTGTCTATTATTATTTTATCTCCTCAGTTTCTTACCAAATTTTCTCTGCTCTTCCTTCAGTCCGCTTCACAATGCCACCACCATCTCCACTCCCACATTTCTTCCTCCTGTTTCCATCCTAACTCTCCCGTGCTCACACACTAGACGATCCGCATTAACTCTTCAGACTTCTCAGCCTGCAACCTGACAGGAAATAGAAAATGACTCACATGGATATCAGTCCTCCTGTACCAGAGTCGCTTTCGTCTTTACAATTATACTGTTGAAAGACTTCACGCTGAAAAAATGCTTAACCCTCCTGTTGTCCTCGAGTCAAGGAGGGAAGGGAGGAAGAAGGAAGGAAAGGAGGGAGGAAGAAGGAAGGAAAGGAGGAAGGTAGGGAGTGGAAAGAAAGAGAAGGAGGGAGGAAGGAAGGACGGAGGAAAGAAGGAAGGATCCTAATCCTCCTGTTCTCTTCGAGTCAAGGGAGGAAGGAAGGAAGGAAGGGAAGGAACGAAGGAATGGAAGGAAGGACAGAGGAAAAGAGGAAGGGAGGAAGGTAGGGGGGTGCAAAGAACTAGGGAGGGAGGGAGGAAAGAAGGAGGGAGAGAGGGAGGGAAGGAAGGACAGAAGGAAGGAAGGAAGAGGAGGAAAGAGGGAGGGAGGGAGGAAGGACAGACAGACAGAAGGAAGGAAGGAAGGGAGGAAAGAAGGAACAGTCCAAACAGAGGAACAGAGGAAGACGACAGGAAGGTTAAGGAAATAAAAAAAGGACCTCCAGTTAAAGAGAGGGAGGAGAAACAGGAGTCCTTCATATAACTGTTAGTCTCTCTGTTGAACTCTGAAAAACTCAACAACTGTCAAAGCTAAGAAATGGTTGACAAGCTAATATTAGCTAATGTTATACATTTACAGCTTAGTGTCCTGACCCCCCCCCCCCCCCCCGGTCGTCCATTTATTGGCGTCACACAAACCAGAACATGATGCTTATTGACATCCAGTTATCCTAAAAACTCAATAAGCTGAGAGTCACTTTGAGATGATAGATACCGACCGAAAATAACCCCCAACTGTGACCGTGAAGAATCCAACTTCAAATGAAGCGGAGAAAATCCCTAAAGCTGTCCGAAAAAAGTGCAGTAGAAGAAGCAGTATAGTAATAGTTTGAATCACCTCTTTGGTATCTTTATGGTGTCTTTATGCTTCTAAATTTAAAATGATAAAAACTGTCAGGCAAACAGTTTATGAATGACTTGCACAGAGATGTTAAATTGAAGTTGCTACTCCAAAAATACTTGGCTTACTTTCCTCCCCTACTATTTAACCCTCCTGTTGTCCTCAGGTCAAGGAAGGAATGAAGGAAGGAAGGATGTAAGGAGGGATGTAAGGAGGGAGGAAAGAAGGAAGGATAGGAGTAAGGAGGGAGGGAGGAAAGAAAGGAAGGAAGGCTAGGAGTAGGGAGGGAGGGAGGAAGGAAGGAAGGAAGAAAGGAGTAGGGAGGGAGGGAAGGACGAAGGAAGAAAGGAGTAGGGAGGGAGGAAGAAAGTAAGGACAGAAGGAAGGAAAGGAGTAAGGAGGGAGGGAGGAAGAAAGTAAGGACAGAAGGAAGGAAAGGAGGGAGGGAGGAAGAAAGTAAGGACAGAAGGAAGGAAAGGAGTAAGGAGGGAGGGAGGGAGGAAGAAAGTAAGGACAGAAGGAAGGAAAGGAGGGAGGGAGGAAGAAAGTAAGGACAGAAGGAAGGAAAGGAGGGAGGGAGGAAGAAAGTAAGGACAGAAGGAATGAAAGGAGGGAGGGAGGAAGAAAGTAAGGACAGAAGGAAGGAAATGAGGGAGGGAGGAAGAAAGTAAGGACAGAAGGAAGGAAAGGAGTAAGGAGGGAGGGAGGAAGAAAGTAAGGACAGAAGGAAGGAAAGGAGTAAGGAGGGAGGGAGGAAGAAAGTAAGGACAGAAGGAAGGAAAGGAGTAAGGAGGGAGGGAGGAAGAAAGTAAAGACAGAAGGAAGGAAAGGAGTAAGGAGGGAGGGAGGAAGAAAGTAAGGACAGAAGGAAGGAAAGGAGTAAGGAGGGAGGGAGGAAGAAAGTAAGGTAGGGAGTAAGGAGGGAGGGAGGAAGGAAAGGAGTAAGGAAGGAAGGAAGGAAAGAAGCAAGGAAGGATGGAAGGAAGAAAAAAAAAAGGAACAGTCAAAAGAGAGCTGGGGTCAATTTGACCCGGGAGGACGACAGGAGGGTTAAAAGGACGTGTTTCTTTCCTTTTCTGACATTGTGAAAGTAAAGAAGAATCAAATGGTTGGTTTAGCATTTTAATATAAGAGAAGTATAAGAAGTAAGATCAGTGATTTATCTTTGGAGAAATATTCTTTTTGATTATCTTAAGAGGCTCACTGCTCTCCACTCTTTCTGGCTTTCGTCCAAATTAGTTAAAAGCTCCGAGCTTTGAGATGAGACATTAACGGCTTGGGACTCAATCACTTTCCTGGTTCTCGGGGAAGTATAAGTGTTCAAAAATATCTTACAAAATAGATTTAAAAGCAGCATCAGGTTTGTTTGTTGGTTTTATATCATGTGAAATGACATTTGCACCATTTTTTACCAAAAGTCAGACTGAATGCTCCTGAAAATGTCAAATGGTGTAACCACAAAAGAATGACAAATATTAAATATTTTATCCACCTACAGTGTATTTAAGTGGACTTAATTATTAATAGTAATTACTTGAATTTCCTTTCTCCCTCCCTCCTTTCCTTCCTTCTTCCTCCCTTCCTTCCTCATTTCCTTCTTTCTTCTTCTCTTCTTCCCTTCCTCCCTCCCTCCTTTCCTTTCCTTCCTCGTTTCCTTCCTCGTTTCCTTCTTTCTTCCTCCCTTCCTCCCTCATTTCCTTCTTTCTTTCTCCCTCCTACCTTCCCTCTTCCTCCCTTCCTTCCTTCTTGCTTCCTTCCTCCCTCCCTCCCTTCCTTCCTTCCATCCTCCCTTCCTTTCTCCTTTCCTTCGTTCTTCTTCCGTTCCATCCGCCTTCCATTCTTTCCTTCCTCCCTTCCTTCCTCATTTGCTTCTTTCTTCTTTCCTTCTTTCTTCCTCCCTTCCTCCCTTCCTCCCTCCCTCCTTTCCTTCCTTCTGCATCCCTTCCATCCTCCCTTCCTTTCTCCTTTCCTTCCTCCTTCTTCTGACATTTAGTTTAGGCTTCAAATCAGAGAGTCAGCAGGCCTCCGCAGCGAAGCCACAAGACCTAAACTTTACTAGAGCTCTAAGTGCACTGAAAGCTAAATGAGTCTGTGGCTCTTTTTTTTTTTTTTTTTTTTTGCTTGACCTTCTTTTATTCTCTCGGACCAGCCTGCTCTTAGTATTGCTTTCCTATAACACAAGATTACCCACAGCTCTACAATCAGCAGCCTCCCTTCCTCCCTCCCTCCTTCTTTCCTTCACTCCTTCCCCTGTCCTTCCTTCCTTCCTACCTTCCTCTTTTCCTTTCTTCCTCCCTCCTTCCTTGTTTCCTTCCTCCCTCCTACCTTCCCTCTTCCTCCCTTCCATCCTCATTTCCTTCTTTCTTCCTCCCTTTCTTCCTCCTTTCCTTCTTTCTTCCTCCTTTCCTTCCTTCTTCCTTCCTTTCTCCCTCCTTTCCTTCCTTCTTCCTCCCTTCCGTCCACCCTTCCTCCCTTCCTTCCTCATTTCCTTCCTTCTGCATCCCTTCCATCCTCCCTTCCTTTCTCCTTTCTTTCCTTCCTTCTTTCTCCCTCCTACCTTCCCTCTTCCTCCCTTCCTCCCTTCTTGCTTCCTTCCTCCCTCCCTCCCTTCCTTCCTTCCATCCTCCCTTCCTTTCTCCTTTCCTTCGTTCTTCTTCCGTTCCATCCGCCTTCCATTCTTTCCTTCCTCATTTCCTTCTTTCTTCTTTCCTTCTTTCTTCCTCCCTTCCTTCCTTCCTCCCTCCCTCCTTTCCTTCCTTCTGCATCCCTTCCATCCTCCCTTCCTTTCTCCTTTCCTTCCTTCTTCTGACATTTAGTTTAGGCTTCAAATCAGAGAGTCAGCAGGCCTCCGCAGCGAAGCCACAAGACCTAAACTTTACTAGAGCTCTAAGTGCACTGAAAGCTAAATGAGTCTGTGGCTCTTTTTTTTTTTTTTTTTTTTTTGCTTGACCTTCTTTTATTCTCTCGGACCAGCCTGCTCTTAGTATTGCTTTCCTATAACACAAGATTACCCACAGCTCTACAATCAGCAGCCTCCCTTCCTCCCTCCCTCCTTCTTTCCTTCACTCCTTCCCCTGTCCTTCCTTCCTTCCTACCTTCCTCTTTTCCTTTCTTCCTCCCTCCTTCCTTGTTTCCTTCCTCCCTCCTACCTTCCCTCTTCCTCCCTTCCATCCTCATTTCCTTCTTTCTTCCTCCCTTTCTTCCTCCTTTCCTTCCTTCTTCCTTTCCTTTCTCCCTCCCTCCTTTCCTTCCTTCTTCCTCCCTTCCTTCCTCCCTTCCTTCCTCATTTCCTTCTTTCTTTCTTCCTTCCTTCCTCCCTTCCTTTCTCCTTTCCTTCCTTCCTTCTTTCTCCCTCCTACCTTCCCTCTTCCTCCCTTCCTTCCTTCTTGCTTCCTTCCTCCCTCCCTCCCTTCCTTCCTTCCATCCTCCCTTCCTTTCTCCTTTCCTTCGTTCTTCTTCCGTTCCATCCGCCTTCCATTCTTTCCTTCCTCCCTTCCTTCCTCGTTTCCTTCTTTCTTCCTCCCTTCCTTCCTTCCTCCCTCCTTCCTTTCCTTCCATCCTCCCTTCCTTTCTCCTTTCCTTCCTTCTTCTGACATTTAGTTAAGGCTTCAAATCAGAGAGTCAGCAGGCCTCCGCAGCGAAGCCACAAGACCTAAACTTTACTAGAGCTCTAAGTGCACTGAAAGCTAAATGAGTCTGTGGCTCTTTTCTTTTTTTTGCTTGACCTTCTTTTATTCTCTCGGACCAGCCTGCTCTTAGTATTGCTTTCCTATAACACAAGATTACCCACAGCTCTACAATCAGCAGCCTGCAGAAGTTGACCACCAGCAAGGTTCACAGTTTGACATCTCCATCTTTCTCTCATCCGTCTGCCTTAATGTCTCTCTGTCTCTTAATGGCTCAGTTTCAGTGTCCACCCACAAGCTTTCACAGACACATTACTGGTATCTCTCCATGAAGGGAAGAAGGCTCAGGGAAACTCTCACAATCCGCAGTGTGAAAAAATGGTGGCAAGGAAAAGTCCCTAGATCAGAAATTAGACCGTAATTAATCCAACACATTTGCATCTAAAGAGCGACGAGCATCAAGTCTTTTATTACTAATATGAAGATAATGGTATGATCACTTTTGATGGAGAGAGAGAGAAGATGAGGCTTTTCTCCACTTACTTTTTGTGTTTCTTAACCTTCCTGACGTTCTCCTGGGTCAAATTGCCCCCTTTTGTTTTGACTGTTCCTTCTTTCCTTCCTCCATCCCCTTTTCTTCCTTCCTTCGTCCCTTCCTTCTTTCCTTCCTCCATCCTTGTCTATGTCTTTCCTCCCCATTACCTTCCTTCTTTCCTCTGTCCGTCTTTCTCTCTTCCTCCCTCCTTCCTTCTGTCCTCCCTCCTACCTTCCTTTTTTCCTTTCCTCCCTTCCTTCCTCCCTTCCTTCTTTCGTTCCTCCATCCCCTTTTCTTCCTTCCTTCTGTCCTTCATTCCTCCCTCCCTCCTTCTTTCCTTCCTTCCTCCCTTCCTCCTTTCCTCCCCATTACCTTCCTTCTTTCCTCTGTCTTTCTTTCCTTCCTTCCTTTCTCTCTCCCTCCTTCCTTCCTTCCTTCCTTCCTTCCTTCTTTCCTTCCTCCCTTCCCTCCCTCCTTTCCTTCCTTCTTCCTCCCTTCTTTCTTTCCTTCCTTCCTTCCTTCCTTCCTTCCGTCTTTCCTTCCTTCCCTTCCTACCTTTCCTTCCTTCCGTCTTCCTCCCTTCCTTCCTTGACTGAAATTGGATTTGGTAAAACATCTATACAAATTTAGAAAAAGCCTGCTGGCTAGTTCACTAACCCGCTCATGACATCATCGATATGATATCTGAGCTATATGTGTGTCTCTGTGTCTGTGTGTCCTGAGTTTATCTGTTTGATCCCGTCCTCCCACATTCAACCTCCAGACATCCTCAGTGAGTTTTCTGCCACTGCAGGTCAGCTGGCTGCTGCTGTGATCACCACCTGCCTATCGTCTCATCTGCTCATTAGTATTCTAGTACGTATACTGTAGCTGCTGCTGCTTTACCGGCTCTGTTACCGACCTGAGAGTTGATGACATTCAGCCTCCTCGCTGGCTTATAGGGTCAATAATGTTTGGGTTTTATTTAGTGTCCATGTGGTTTAGTTAAATTTAAAGGGTTTAAATGTGAAAATAAACGTATGAATAACTTGCACACATTCTTTTTTTTGTGGACCCAACATCAAATTTCTGCTTTTAATCCATTTAGAGAGAATATATTAGAGGATTATGGTAAAAATGTCTAAGTGGTGTAACCATAAAAACTTTGTACCAAATAATTCAACTTGCTTAAAAACAGTAAATAGTCAATAAAACACCATATCAACTAGTTTGGCATGATCTTACATTATAACTTTTATATTAAATAAAGCTAATGGAATACTATTGTTCTAAATATTACATTTAATCTGGGTAACCATGGAGACCAAGACACATTTAATTATTAGTATAAGACCACTTAAATACACTGTAGGTGATAAAATATTTAATATTTATCATTCTTTCGTAGTTACACCATTTGACATTTTCAGGAGCATTCAGTCTTACTTTTGGTTAAAAAATGGTGTAAATATCATTTCAAATGATATAAAACCAACTATTTTAAAGATATTTTTGAATTGCTCATCTTGCCAACCCTTATTATTTATCACTGACCCACTTATACTAGCTATAGATCAGGGGTGTCAAACATGCAGCCCGTGGGCCAGAACCGGGCCGCCGAGAGGTCCGCTCCGGTCCAGTTTCCTTATTCCTCCCTTCCTTCTTCCTCTTTTCCTTCCTTCCTTCCTTCCTTCCTTCTTTTCTTTCCTTTTTGTCTTCTTTTCTCTTCCTTCCATCTGTCCTTGCTCCCTCCCTTCCTCCCTCCCTTCCTTCCTTCCTTCCGTCTTTTCTTCCTTCATTCCTTCCTTCCTTCCATCTGTATTCCCTTCCTTCCTTCCTTCCTTCCTTTCCTTCCTTCTTGTCTTCTCTTTTTTCCATCTGTCCTTGCTTCCTTCCTTTCATCTTCCTTCCTTCCTTCCTTCCTTCCTTCCTTCCTTCCTTTCATCTTCCCTTCCTTCCTTCCTTCCTTCCTTCTTGTCTTCGCTTCTCTTCTTTCCATCTGTCCTTGCTTGTTTCCTTCCTTCCTTCCTTCCTTCCTTCCTTCTTTCCTTCCTTCCGGCCCACATCAGATCAAATTGTGCTGTTTGTGGCCCTTGAATAAAAATGAGTTTGACACGCCTGCTATAGATGCTGTTACTTTACCTGCTGCCTCCGTGTTGATGATATTCAGCCGGCTCCGTCTTCACCGACTCCGTTGCTTTTCTATAACCTCGGATCAAGTAAAGAGTCTTGTGACCTCACCTGTCCCATCTGTTGATTTAGCTTTCGGGTCGTGTCCTCGAGTGTAAAACAACAAGCAGCTGCCTGGCAGTCAGAGGGAGAGGATGATTATGTATTTCATTGCTGCTGGCGAAAAGCTTGCCTGCAATATTTAAACATGAACAAACCGGCTTGTTGTTTTTAGCTGAGCGTGTTTGAGCGTTCGTCTTTATCCACTGGGGTTGTTTTTTGTTTTTTTTGAAAGGCGGGCTAAAGCTTGAGGTCCAATAAGATTATCCTTCAGCTGAAGTTACATGACAAGAAATATCTAAAACGGAGGATTAAAAAGGGATTTTAAAGGATTTCTTTTTTTTTGTTTGTGTTTGTCTCCTACTCATAAAATGATTCACACCTCCACCTCATGAGAAGGATTGGACTCGGCGGTGTTGGTGCTACGCTGCTTTAAGCTAGCAGGAGCAGTAAAAACCTAAAATAACAGGATCTGCTTTTAAAAGTTCATCTCTGTGTTTTATTCTTTAACCCTCCTGTTGTCCTCGAGTCAAGGGAGGAAGGGAAAGAAGGAAGGAAAGAGGGATGAAGGTAGGTAGGAGGGAAGGAGGGACGGAGGGAGAGAGAAAGAAAAAGAGGAAGGAAAGAAGGAAGGTAATGGGGAGGAAAGAGAAGGAGTGAGGAAGGACAGACAGAAGGAAGGAAGGAGGGAGAGAGAAAGAAAAAGAAGGAAGGAAGGAAAAAAGGACAGAGGAAAGAAGGAAGGTAATGGGGAGGAAAGAAAGAGACAAGGAGGGAGGGAGGAAGGAAGGAAAGGAGGGAGGAAGGAAGGTAGGAGGGGGAGAGAGGGAGAGTGAAAGGAAGGGAGGGAGGAAGGAAGGAAAGAAAGAGACAAGGGGGGAGGAAGGAAGGGAGGAAAGAAGTTTTTTTTAAATGCAGAGAAATAAACGCGTGTGTCAAATCGACTCCGTCAAAGTCGACCAAATAAAGTAAATGTTGAAAAAACCATTAAAGGATGTATTATTCAGCAGGAATGATTATCGCTGCAGAATAATGTGTCCCCTATTATTTCAGCTTAGGCCGAAATAGCCTAAAATATGTTCTAATAAAATCATTTCATTCATAGATCTGAGGAAATGAAGTTAAAGTGTGGGTGCATTATTTGGCAGATATTGTATTTTATTACCTTCTAAGAACTGAATTCCCTCTTCTGAGACCGAGAGAGTTTAACATGTATGATATTCACACTGTTGAGCCCCAAACAGTCAAAATATGAGCCGCTAACAGTATTTGATGGTTAAACAGGCGGATCCATTATTCATCACATGTATGAGAGTCACACTGGCAAGACCAATAATATGAAAGGAGAAAAGAAAAGGAAGAAAAAGGAGAAAAAGTTCTTAGTTAACCTTTGTGTCGTCCTCCCGGGTCAAATTGACCCCGTCTGTTTTGACTGTTCCTTCTTTCCTTCCTTCCTTCCTTCCTTCCTTCAGTCTGTCTTTCTTTCCTCCCTTCCTTCTTTCCTTCCCTCCTTCCTTTCTTCCTTTTTCTTTCCTCCCTCCTTTCCTTTCCTTTCCTTCCTCCCTTCCTACTTCCTCCCTTACATCCTTCCTTCCTCCCTCCCTTCCTTCCTCCTTCCTCCCTTACATCCTTCCTTCCTTCCTCCCTCCCTCCTTTCCTTCCTTCTTCCTCCCTCCCTCCCTTCCTTCTTCCTCCCTCTGTCCCTTCTTCCTTCCTCCCTTCCTTCCTTCCTCCCTTACAGCCTTCCTTCCTCCCTCCCTTCCTTCCTCCTTCCTTCCTTACATCCTTCCTTCCTTCCTCCCTCCCTCCCTCCCTCCCTCCCTCCCTCCTTTCCTTCCTTCTTCCTCCCTCCCTTCCTTCTTCCTCCCTCCCTTCCTTCCTTCATTCCTCCCTTCCTCCCTCCCTTCCTTCCTCCCTCCCTCCTTTCCTTCCTTCTTCCTCCCTCCCTTCCTTCTTCCTCCCTCCCTTCCTTCCTTCCTCCCTCCCTCCCTCCCTTGACTCGAGGACAACAGGAGGGTTAAACATGATGATGATCTCATGCTGCCACATAGCGGTTTATACTGAGGGCTCATTTGCTGGAAGTGAAAAGGCCTGTTTTTGTTGTTTAGCTTTTATGAGCTTATTATTGTGGTTAGAGGTTAAATGTAGTTCACTTTTACAAATGAGTCGGTGTTTGCTTTATGCATTTTAATCTGGGCTCATTCTTCATTAAAAACAGCAACTTTATACACTAATTACTGTTTTTCAAAAATGTTATAAACGGGCCAACCTTTTAGACGAAGGGGACAAAAGTTACTCCCAAATTTCCTACACTGATAAAACACTGGTAACTTTAAATGTTCAAAAACTAACTATGCTTCAGATCACGTCATCAATGATAAACTGACAAAGATTATGTAGTTTTTAAACATGACTTTGCCTTTATTCATTATGTCGTCTGGTAAGCTAGTTTCCCTTTAGCTGTGCACGCTCTTGCAAACATGCACACACTTCTCAGCAGGAAGGCAGCACTCATGCATGACAGCGGCCCACAGGAACTATAGGACGGACACAAAGGTTTGGCAGCACACCCACAGCTATAGGTCACGGTTTATTTATTTATTTGTGTTGCCTGTTTTATTTTGGTAATTTACCTCCCGTTTCAGATCCACTTCCTGTTAATGTTACCGCCTGCCCCAACCTAATGTGTTGCACCATGTGTCTCATTGTCTTTCCTCTCCTTTCGTATGAGAGTTCCAGCATATGTGTATTGTGTTGCTAGTCTTTTTCGACCTTTGCTGTTATATGACCTACCTTGTTCCTGCTGAATTGAATACCTTTGCCTATTGGAGTGATTATATGTGCACCAACCAGGCGAGGAGTTCTGGTCCTCTGAAATGAGGCCAAACAGGAAGTAACTCAGAGCTGCATTCTATCAAAAGGCCACCAGGGGGCGACCGTCTCTATACAAGTCAATGGAGAATTCACCAACTTCTCACTTGATTTCTAACCTCAGTAAACGTTTTCAAAATGTGTTTATGGTCTCAATCGCTAGTTTAAAGCCTTCTTCAATGCAGTATGATGTTCATTTGGGACATTTTGGCCTCCCTGATTTTATATGTGACGATAAAGCAGGGTATGCATTAGGGCGTGGCTACGTCCTGATTGACAGGTTGATTGACCAATGTCCTCGAGATCCAGCCCTCGCAACCATAGCAACCTCCCCGCTCTGCCCATGGCTCCGCCTCATGCCCATAGAAGTAGAATCTGTGTTTTTATTTTTCCCAGCATGCACCTGAAATTTTCAAGATGGCGCTGCCTAGATTCGAAACTATTGGCTTCCGAGCAGCAGTCCACAAACCAATGGGTGACGTCACGGATGTTACGTCCATTTCTTTTATACAGTCTATGGTACCAACATGGTTCTGATTAAAAACCTTTAAACTTTTTCTTGCCCGATTCTTTCTTTGTGAGTCTTTATTAGTCTAGATTAGTTTGTGCAACTTGTGCCTGATAAATAAAAAAGCTAAAAGAAAGGTCATTTGTTCTCCTCAATATTAAATTAAACCAACTCCAACATCTTTTAGCAGAAGACCTGCTGCGTCTCATCTCATTTGTGTTAGTAGTTATTAAAAGCTTGCAGCAGAAACAATCAGTCAGTTTATAGTCACTTATAAATCACTCCTTCTCTCTTTCCTCCATCCCCCTTTCTTCCTTCCTTCTGTCCTTCCTTCCTCCCTCCCTCCTTCTTTCCTTCCTCATCCTTCTTTCTTCCTTCTTTCTGTCCTACCTTCCTTCTGTCCTTCCTTCCTCCCTCCCTCCTTCTTTCCTTCCTCACTCCTTCTTTCCTTCCTTCCTTCTTTCCTTCCTCCATCCCCCTTTCTTCCTTCCTTCCTTCTGTCCTTCCTTCCTCCCTCCTTCTTTCCTTCCTCCATCCCCCTTTCTTCCTTCCTCCCTCCTTCTTTCCTTCCTCCATCCCCCTTTCT
This sequence comes from Scomber japonicus, assembly GCF_027409825.1. NCBI lineage: Eukaryota > Metazoa > Chordata > Actinopteri > Scombriformes > Scombridae > Scomber > Scomber japonicus. The sequence goes on along the minus strand of NC_070591.1, from coordinate 5,984,054 downwards.
TTCTTCCTCCCTCCCTCCTTCTTTCCTTCCCTCCTTCCTTTCCTTCCTTCCTTCCTTCCCCTTCCCTCCTTCCTTTGTTTGTTCCTTTATTCCTCCCTCCCTCCTTGTCTCCTTCTTTCCTCCCCATTACCTTCCTTCTTTCCTCTGTCCTTCTTTCCTTCCTTTCTTCCTTCCTTCCTTCCTCCCTCCCTCCTTCTTTCCTTCCTTCCTTCCTCCCTCCCTCCTTGTCTATTTATTTCCTCCCTCATTTGTGTTAGTAGTTATTAAAAACTTGCAGCAGAAACAATCAGTCAGTTTATAAAGCAAGTGAGAGTGATGTGCACATTTACACATGTGGCACAGCAGCAGTAACTTCATTAACATCGGATCAGTCAGGATCTAATGGTAAATAATGTTATGTCTTCTGCTACACATCCGATTTTTCAATTGTAATAAAAAAAAAGCCCTTATGGATGAATCCTGAGCTCCTTCAGTGCTGTCAGGAAGTTTTGATAATTTCTTCAGCGTGTTAATTGTGTTCTGGGACTGAAACGATGGAGATGAATGTTTTAGAACTGCGCAGATAAACCCTCGGCATTGTAGGGATGTCAAACATACGGCTTGCGGGCCAAAACTTTACAAAGTATGACATTTCAGAAAGTTGTTGCCTAGATCTCAACACAGTGGCGCCTCAGCAGATTTAACCCCTCCTGTTGTCCTTGAGGGGGTCAAGGGTTGCAAAGGAGGAAGGGAAGGAAGAAGGAGGAAGGAAGAAAAGGAAGGAAAGAATAAGAAAGGAGGGAGGGAGGGAGGAAGGAAAGGAGGGAGAAAGGAAAAGAAGATGGGAGGGAGGAAGGAAGGACGGGACAGAGGAAGGGAGGAAGGAAAGAATGAAGGAGGGAGGGAGGAAAGAAGGACAGAAGGAAGAAGAAATGGGGATAGAGGAAGGAAGGAAGGAAAGGAATAAAGGAGAGAGGGAGGAAGGAAGGAAGGGAAGAAGGAGGAAGGGAGAAAAGGAAGGAAAGAATTAAGAAAGGAAGGAGGGAGGGAGGGAGGAAGGAAAGAGGGAGAAAGGAAAAGAAGATGGGAGGGAGGGAGGAAGGACGGACGGACAGAGGAAAGAAGGAGGGAGGAAGGAAAGAATGAAGGAGGGAGGGAGGAAGGAAGGACAGAAAGAAGGAAGAAATGGGGATAGAGGAAGGAAGGAAAGAATAAAGGAGGGAGGGAGGAAGGACGGAGGAAGGGATGGGAGGATGGAAGGACAGAAGGAAGGAAGAAATGGGGATAGAGGAAGGAAAGAATGAAGGAGGGAGGAGGAAGGAAGGACAGAAAGAAGGAAGAAATGGGGATAGAGGAAGGAAGGAAGGAAAGGAATAAGGAGAGAGGGAGGAAGGAAAGGAGGGAGGAAGGAGGGGGAGGATGGAAGGACAGAAGGAAGGAAGAAATGGGGATAGAGGAAGGAAGAAATGAGGGAGGAAAGAAGGAACAGTCAAAAACAGACGGATCAATTTGACTCCGGGAGGACGACACGAAGGTTAACTCGGCTAAGTAGGTTGATCTCTCTATCCAAAATTATTGATGACTTTGAATAACCTAGTGTAGCCCCCCCCCCCCCCCCCCCTCCTCCAGTGACCCCCCCCCCACCCACACCACCACCAACCCATTTCCAGCTAGCCCGTCCCCCATGCACACACTATGGACATGCTAATTTGGCTGGCCTCATTGTTTTGCCTAATGGTCCTCTTAATGTCCGTAAGCTGGCAGCAGAGATTTCAACTTTTACTTCCTGAGATATTTGGAGGTCCTTTTTTTGGGGAGGGGGTGTTTAATAGTCAGTATCTTCATTTTGTGTAATAAAATGGTTAATTACCAGAAGTGCACTGTTAGACCTGATGAGCAGCCAGTGTTACTGTATTTTTAGGCTGGACGGGCTGTAAAAGAGGCTTTTTTTGGTAACTGAAATAGGGAATGCACCTTACACTTGGGAAGAATCTACAAAAAAGGCCTTAAAATTAGATTCTTTATAGCCACTACAGGCCTTATTTTACACCTTATACATTGTCATATGATTTTATTTTCTTATATTACTTACCTAATATCATTTTGCATTGTTGTTGTGTTTGCTGTTGGAATTACTCCTCAGTGGTCTAAAGGTAAATTTAAAAAAAATAGACTAATTGCTCTGTAGCTTGAGCATGTTAGACAGGCAGTCTTTTGCTCTTTTTGCCTTTAGGAAGCAGAATACATTTGTTGGTTTT
>NC_070591.1:5945895-5981317 GCF_027409825.1 Scomber japonicus | reverse complement strand
CTTTCTTTCCTTCCTTGGCTCGAGGACAACAGGAGGGTTAAAGCAAATCATTATTTTATGCTGCAACCTTATATTTAATTCTCTATTAGTTTATTATTTATTTCTGCCTAGAACTTTACACATTTGTAGAAAATTATAAATTGAGTGTCAAGCATCTTCTTCTTGTGTGTTATGTAGCAGCTGTAATGTATGCTGCCCCCTACTGGAACTAGCCCGTTATCTCAGGAAGTCGAACTGAACAGGACACAGTTTAGTTTGTTTTGCGTTGTTCATTATAGTTTTTTATTTTTATTTCAGTGAAGGAAATTCATTTTTCACTGCTAAGTTATGGTTTCAGTCTTTTCGTTAACTATAATAACCTTGGTTGGTACCAATTGGTGCCTTAGGTCGTCCTGTTTCATATGATATTTAAAACTGAGTCCACAAAAAATAGTGATATTGAATGTATTTTTTTCCATAAGTTTAATCAAAGAGACGGATTTAAAACATTTATTAATGACTGACGGGGAATTTATGAATGTGAACTGGTGCAGAGACTAATTATATATGAGTCAGAATATGAACAGTATATAAGGGTTTAAAAATGCCTTTAAATATATCAAAGTAATTCATAAATGATTGCTTTAAGGTTTGACAACCATAGAGTCTCATTATGTTATAACTTTCTGATCTGAGTAACTTCGAATTAACATCAAATCTAATATTAAAACCTCCATAAAATATAATGTTTTAGAAGTAGTGCAGCAGTGGCAAACCCATTTATTTATAGTAACCTTATTAAGACCTAATTAGATATGTTGTCCCTATTAGCGGATTGTAAAACATAAACAACACAAACAAGCAGAAGTGAACATAAATGGCAGCGGTGGCGATCGGCCCTCATGAGCACACAGCCATCTTTGTTTCACTCCCATGAACACACTATATTATTGTGGCTAGCTGCTAATTAGACGCTGTTAATACTCTCATTCATCAATATCAGAGCGGCTCACCACAGAACCCATTACTGCTGAGGGCCTCTGTCTGTGTGTGTGTGTGTGTGTGTGTGTGTGTTCATATATATGTGGGGACAAAAAAAAAGCAAGATGAGCTTAATGACCCTTGTTAGTACACAGCTCATTTGTATCAGTATGGTTTTACACACCTTTCTCCTAACTGTACACACACACACACACACACACACACACACACACACACACACACACACACAAACTATTATTCTCCCATATAGAAATTATAATGCAAATATCATAGACTGTATAAAAGAAATGGACGTAACATCCGTGACGTCACCCATTGGTTTGTGGACTGCTGCTCGGAAGCCAATAGTTTCTAATCTAGGCAGCGCCATCTTGAAAATTTCAGGTGCATGCTGGGAAAAATTAAAACATGGATTCTACTTATATGGACATGAGCCATGGGCGGAGCGGGAGGTTGCTATGGTTGCGAGGGCTGGATCTCGAGGACATTGGTCAATCAACCTGTCAATCAGGACGTAGCCACGCCCTAATGCATACCCTGCTTTATCGTCACATATAAAATCAGGGAGGCCAAAATGTCCCAAATGAACATCATACTGCATTGAAGAAGGCTTTAAACTAGCGATTGAGACCATAAACACATTTTGAAAACGTTTACTGAGGTTAGAAATCAAGTGAGAAGTTGGTGAATTCTCCATTGACTTGTATAGAGACGGTCGCCCCCTGGTGGCCTTTTGATAGCTTATGTAATGTCTTCAGCAGCAGGGGGGGGGGGGGGGGGGGGTAAGTTGAGAGAAGTGAGGTGGTAAGCCGCTGTAGCTGATGATACAGCCAGACAGCGAGCGGAGATATTGGATCTGACCAAGGACTCAAAAGTGCCGACCGCTCTGGGGCAAGTAGATTGTGTGTGTGTGTGTGTGTGTGTGTGTGTGTGTGTGTGTGTGTGTGTGTGTGTGTGTGTGTGTGTGTGTGTGTGTGTGTGTGTGTGTGTGTGTGTGTGTGTGTGTGTGTGTGTGTGTGTGTGTGTGTGTGTGTGTGTGTGTGTGTGTGTGTGTGTGTGTGTGTGTGTGTGTGTGTGTGTGTGTGTGTGTGTGTGTCTCTTCTGCAGATATTTCATCATGAAGTCCAATTAGTGTTTCCACTCTGTCGAAGTGGTAGGCGAAGGTAAGAAGAAGAAGAAGAACACAGTGAAATATTTAACATCAAAACCGATGTTGTAACCGATTGGCTGAGGGTGGCTTTCGGTTTCATTAGAGAGTCCGACCCTCCAACGGGCTTGTTACTAAAAAAGGTCATCGCTTGTAATCCCCAGACGCTCACTGGAAAACTCACGGCGAGAGTGAATGAGTAATGATCTGCTCTCCCTTTTGGAAACCTCCTCTCCTGGTTGTTAACATGAGCTGCTGCAGTAGAGCTGCGTCGGGAGCAGTTAGGAGGTGTGAATGTGCGGACCTACGACTACTATAGGAGTTACATACTGTTCATATTCCCTGCCTTCCTTCCTTCCTTCCTTCCTTCCATCCTTCCTCGCTCCTTCCTTCCTTCCTTCCTTCCTTCCTTCCTTCCTTCCTTCCTTCCTTCCTTCCTTCCTTCCATCCTTCCTCGCTCCTTCCTTCCTTCCTTCCATCCTTCCTCGCTCCTTCCTTCCTTCCTTCCTTCCTTCCTTCCTTCCTTCCTTCCTTCCTTCCATCCTTCCTCGCTCCTTCCTTCCTTCCTGTCTTCTGTCCTTCCTTCCCTCCCTCCATTTTTTCTTCCTGGCTTCTCTTCTTTCTTTCATTCTTCTCTTCTTTCTTCTCCTTCCTTCCTTCTATCTTTCCCTTCGGTCTTCTTTTCCTTCCTTCCTTCCTGTCTTCCATCCTTCCTCCCTCCTTCCTGTCTTCCGTCCTTCCTTCCCTCCCTCCATCTTTTCTTCTTGTCTTTCTTTCTTTCTTTCTTTCTTTCTTTCTTCTCTTCCTTCTTCTCCTTCCTTCCTTCCTTCCTTCTATCTTTCCCTTCGGTCTTCTTTTCCTTCCTTCCTTCCTTCTTTCCTTCCTGTCTTCTTTCCTTCCTTCATTCCTTCCCTTTCCTTCTTACCCTAACAGATGAAAACATTGGTTAGTAAATTAGAAAAGTCATCAAATGTAATAAGTTACATTACTTTGATGAAGTCATTGAAATAGTTACATTACTTATTACATTTTAAATAGAGTAATTAGTAATCTGTAATCTATTACATTCCCAACCCTGCATATTATCATAAATATTATATAGTCATATGGCAGTTTAAAATGATTATACAGGATGCTATGCTTTTAAAAAATGGCTGTAATATTTTATTTTATTATACGCTTCCATTATTCGTACTCTTTGGTCGGCATAAAAATAGTTTAATGGTAAAAAATGGGCAGAAAGACAGCAAAGTAATTCCCTTAGCTGTAATCTACAACCCATTTTATTTCCTGTTTGGAGGATTTGAAAAAAAAAAAAAAAAAAGAATTCAAGAGGGGAAAATAAACTACTTCAAAAACCAGTTCAGGTCACAAAACAACCAAATTAAATTCAAGAGGGACTGACATGTCATACCTGTAATCACTGCCTCTTCCAACAGCCCTCAGGTTAATTGGTTAATACTGAGGTTAATACACAGGAGGGTTATTATTATGAGCTGTTGCACAACCATTATCTCCAGGAAAGACTCTTCTCGCCATCCAAACACGACCCTGACAACCCCAAAACCTGTTTCATTCTGAATCTACCTCCCAGAATAGAATCAAATCTTTTCAGTTTTCTGGATAATAGATGAACTGAAACCATCAAAGCAGCTCACAGCCAGCGTCGCTTTGAGGATATCAATACATTAGTGATTTTGAATTAAATGAACAATCGATGTCAGATTGCTTTTCATCAACTTTGTTTTTTCTGTTCATCACAAACAAACTTTACAATCTTCATTGCTTTTGGTCGATACGCTCATAACAACGTTGTCTTTACGTGTCGCTTCAGTAAAGATTTTAGAAGTTAATTAAAATGTGTGATATGTGTGGTGTGACTAAATCTAAAGGCTTTGCCAGTTTTATACCATAATTCAGGACCCCCTCCCAAACATACTTTTACCTGATTAGACTCCTTCTGTGTGTGTGGGTAAAGACTGTGGCTGTGTTCGAAACCACATCCTACATACTACATACTTCTATACTACATACTACATACTTCTATACTACCCACTAAAGGACCAGATAGTAAGCAGACCGTTTACACTGTAGTAAACTACACGATTACCCACAATGCATTTGGTTCTTACCCGAGCTGAAATCATCAGGCTGAAGCTGATTTCATTTTAGCTCTAACTCTGTAAATAAACCACTTTATCCACATTTCTAACCTTTTTAGGAAGAAAGTAAAGTAGCCCTTTAGATCCACAATGTGACGCTAATTTGTCCAAATAACACCTGTTTAAAGTTTTGTTCCTGAGAATTCAGAGTTAGCCGTAGCGAGTAACGCACTTCCTGTCATTTTCACAAAATAAAAAACACCCATTGCCTTTTATTATTAAGAAAACCATAACGATAGAATTGGTGCTTTTATTTTGAAAACAGGAAGCGAACATACCCTCGCTCTAGCTGATCTGTGACGTTTGTATTTTGGGTTTTTTTTCAGAAGTAGCGTTGCATCTTGGGTAATGTGAGTGTGAGTAGTCAGCTCTTGATGCATACTCTGCATTTCTGGAGAATCTAGTAAACCATCCAGGTACGAGTAGTAGGAAAGTATGCGGTAGAGAACAGACCCTGTGTTTGACTTAAAGCTCTCTGACCCTCCGAAGTTTTTCTGCACCTGTTTTGTGGTAAAAGTCTAATCAGCCAGAATAAGTGGAAGTGTGTGTGTGTGTGTGTGTGTGTGTGTGTGTGTGTGTGTGTGTGTGTGTGTGTGTGTGTGTGTGTGTGTGTGTGTGTGTGTGTGTGTGTGTGTGTGTGTGTGTGTGTGTGTGTCTCTGTGTGTGTGTGTGTGTGTGTGTGTGTGTGTGTGTGTGTGAGAGAGGTGTTTAAGGGCATTTTCAGACCTTAACTGTTCAGTCCAGTTGAATTGAACTCTGGTTAGTTTTTTCCCCCTTTGTTGCGATTAGGTTGGTCACTTCCTGAATACAGCAGTTGGGTCCAGACCAAAACACCCGTGCTTTGAGTAAATGGTCTCGGTCAGGTCATCAACGAGCTCTGCAGCGGTTTATTTGGGGGATGGAAGGTAAATCTGAGCATGGATTGGCTTGTCGTGATGCTTTTTGGTCAGAGGTGTCAAACTCATTTTCATTCAAGGGCCACATACAGTACAATTTGATCTGATGTGGGCCGGATCATTAAAAAGATGGAGGGAAGGAAGGAAGGAAGGAAGGAAGGAAGGAAGGGAGGGAGGAATCAAGGAGTAAGGAAGGAAGGGAAGATGGAAGGAAGAAAGGACAAATGGAAGGAAGGAAGAAAGGAGGAGAAGGAAGTGAAGACAGGAAGAAAAGGTGGAAGGAATGAAGGAAGGGAGGGAGGAAGGAGTCAAGGAGTGAGGACGGAAGGGAAGATGGAAGGAAGAAAGGACAAATGGAAGGAAGGAAGAGAAGACAGGAAGAAAAGATGGAAGGAAGGAAGTATGGAAGGAGGAGGGAGGAAAAGAGGGAGGAAGGAACAGTCAAAAGAGATGGCGTCAAATTGACCTGGTAGGACGACAGGAGGGTTAAACAATGTGTATGATACTTCCTGCCTGGTTGCCATGGCACCACAAACCTTTGCTTTGTTTTACAGCATGAACAATACAAACATCATCCCGTTGTTGTAAATTGGTGAGAGACGATTTAAAAAAAAAAGAAATCTGACACTCTCGTCTCTTTGTCTGGACTTTGTGAGGCAGCTCAGATTCAGGCGTCAGTTGTCGCCCGCTATGATAGACGACACGTGATAAAACGATCAATTAGACGCCCTATATCTGTCGGGCGGGGCTATTATAGTGCTGATGTAGTGCGGTCTGAGCCTGGCGTAAGTGTCTCTGAATCATTCTGCATCTCCTCGCTCTCGGCTGTGAGGTCGTTGCTGGTTTTATAAAAAGATTAGTCCGCAGAGGGTTTTAGTATAGAGGAGCTTTTATTTTTGGTTTAGGACGGAGGAGTCAAACTCATTTTCATTCAAGGGCCACATACAGACCAATCTGATCTCATGTGGGCCGGATCATTAAAAACATGGATGGAAGGAAGGAAGTAAGGAAATAAGAAGGGAAGGAAAGAAAGACAGACAAAAGGAGCAGTGTGAAGAAAGTAAGAAATATACATAGCCTATATGTAAAAAATGGAAACAGAATTTAAAAACACTTCTGATCACTGAATCAACAGGAAATCCTGATGAGTTTTATTTTAATGAGCTCAAACAGATGGTCAGTGGTTTGTCTTTACCTCTCTCTGCTCTGTGCCTCCTTCCTCAGTCCAGCTTATCTCATCTCATTAGAGACGAGGCCATGAAGTTCTTCCTGATTGGAGTGAGTTCTGTCCTTCCTCCCTCTCTCGTTCCCTTTCTTTCCTTCCCTCCTTCCTCTGTCCTTCTTTCCTTCCCTCCTTCCTCAGTCCAGCTTATCTCACCTCATTAGAGACGAAGTGATGGTGCGGGTGAGTTTTTTGTATGCATGTTGTGTTCTGTCCTTCCTCCCTCTCTCCTTCTCTCTCTCTCTTTCTTTCCTTCCCTCCTTCCCTTGTCCTTCTTTCCTTCCCTCCTTCCCCTGTCCTTTCCTTCCTTCCTTTCTCTGTCCTTCTTTCCTTCCCTCCTTCCTCAGTCCAGCTTATCTCACCTCATTAGAGACGAGGATTGGAGTGAGTTCTGTCCTTCCTCCCTCTCTCCTTCCCTTTCTTTCCTTCCTTCCTTCCTCCCTCCCTTCCATCCTTCTTCCTTTATTTCCTTCCTTTCTTCCTTCTTCCTGTCCTTCCTTCTGTCCTTCCTCTTTTCCTTCCTTCTTTCCTTTCTTCCTTCCTCCCTCCCTTCCTTCTTCCTGTCCGTCCTTCTCTCCTCCCTCCTTTCCTTCCTTCCTTCTTCCTTTATTTCCTTCCTTCCTTCCTTCCTTCCTTCCTTCCTTCCTTCCTTCCTTCCTTCCTTCCTCCCTCCCTCCTTCCCTCCCTCCCCTTCCTCCCTCGACTCGAGGACAACAGGAAGGTGCCTCCTTCCTTAGTCGAGCTTATCTGACCTCATTAGCGACGAGGCGATGAGGTTTTTCCTGATTGGAGTGAGTTCTGTCCTTCCTCCCTCTCTCCTTCTCTTTCTTCCTTTATTTCCTTCCTTTCGTCCTTCTTCCTGTCCTTCCTTCTGTCCTTCCTCCTTTCCTTCCTTCTTTCCTTCCTTCCTTCCTCCTTTCCTTCCTTCCTTCTTCCATCCTTCCTCCCTCCCTCCTTTCCTTCCTTCCTTCCTTCCCTCTTCCCTCCCTCCCCTTCCTCCCTCGACTCGAGGACAACAGGAAGGTGCCTCCTTCCTTAGTCGAGCTTATCTGACCTCATTAGCGACGAGGCGATGAGGTTTTTCCTGATTGGAGTGTGTGTGAGTGTTTGTATGCATGTTGTGTTCGCTGCTGGTCGGGCAGTCGAGCGTTGTGCGGTGAATAACACACACACACTGTTACAAACAAGTAGAGCATTAGCAAGGGCCATTACCCGCATCTCTCCCCCCTCTCACACACACATGCATGCAGATAGCCAGACACACACGCGATGTAATGGACTGTGTTGTGCTGAGCTCTGATGGTAACAGATGTGGAGTGAGGAGGAAATGTGAGAGCAGTGAAAACATGGCAACACATTTCAGCATTGTGCAATAAATACGGATTAAATTTGGTTAACTTCGTGGCTTTTGTGCTGGTTGAAGGATGACAGCACAGGAGGGTTAAAAAAAAAAAAAGGATTCATTTGGGCAATTATTTTAGCTTTGATCACAACTTTCAGAGCAGAATGTGAAGTCTATTGTAGGGTTTTATTGCTCAGATTTTTTACAACTTCACAAATTTACTTTCCTCTATGTCATAATCAAAGGCTGAACATGTTATGTTCCTGAATATGAAAATAATATGGGATTGAATTCTGTGTAAAGTAAGAATAAATATGTGTTCTGAGTTTGACATACCACAGAAAAGTGTGTTGTTAACCACCCTGCCAAATTTGAGTGATTAAAAAAATCGCCAAATATATGAAATTAGGCTTCAAAGTTGTGTAAAAATCAGCCTCTTTCTCTGCTCCCAAACGCTGAAGCCCCGCCCCCTACCAAGTGTCACCTGTCAATCAAAGTCACCACCTCTACCAGAAACATGGACGCTAGGTCTGAGAGCTTTCTGAAGCTAGCTCAGCTGCTAGCTCAGCTGCTAGCTCGGCGGCTAACTCAGCTAACTGGCTAACTGTAGACTGTAGTAGTAGTAGTGTGTGCTGAATGTATTTATACCTCTACAGCAGCAGGGGCGGGTTTATACTAATCACAGCCGCTCCACAATTCAAATCTAAATGGTTGAAATGCTTTTTACACCTTTTTTAGAAATACATTTATGACCTATTTAATGTGTTTAGAAGAAAATGTCTGAATTCACTTTACACAGTCTTTAAAAGTCTGTTTTATGTAAAGCACATTGAGTTGCGCTATATAAATAAAGCTGCGTTGCTTTGACTTTAGCTGCTAAAGCTGTGAACAGACACACAGTCAATTATTAAAATAGTTTTATAGCATTTTCCGGTTTATTGTGATTACCAACATGAGGACCGACTCGGAGAATTAACAAACCATAACTTAAAGAGACAGCATAGTTTGAAAAAATGATGAGATGGATGACGTATTGCATTTGACCTACTTTGATAAGTGCTATGCTATACTATCCTCCTTCTGAGTGAGTAAGGCATTTAATAGTTTATCCCCTTACAGCAGGGGTGTCAAACATGTGGCCCGTGGGCCAGATCCGACCCGCCGTGAGGTTCAATCCGGCCCAGTTTCCTTCCTCCTCTTTTCCTTCCTTCCTACCTTTCTTCCTCCCTATCCCTATCTTCTTTTCTTCCTTCCTGTATTTTCTTTCTTCTCCTCCCTCTTTTCTTTCCATCTGTCTTCCCTTTCCTTCATTCCTTCCTCCCTTCCTTCCTTCTCGTCTTCTCTTCTCTTCCTTCCATCTGACCTTCCTCCCTTCCTTCCTTCCTTCCATCTGTCCTTCCTCCCGTCCTTCCTTCCATCTGTCCTTCTTCCCTTCCTTCCTTCCATCCATCTTTCCTTCTTCCCTTCCTTCCTTCCTTCCTTCCTTCCATCTGTCCTTCCTCCCTTCCTTCCTTCCATCTGTCCTTCTTCCTTTCCTTCCTTCCTTCCATCTGTCCTCCTTCCCTTCCTTCCATCTGTCCTTCCTCCCTTTCTTCGTTCCATTTATCCTTCTTCCCTTCCTTCCTTCCTTCCTTCCATCTGTCTTTCTTCCCTTCCTTCCATCTGTCCTTCCTTCCTTCCTTCCTTCCTTCCTTCCTTCCTTCCTTCCTTCCTTCCTTCCATCTGTCCTTCCTACCTTTCTTCCTCCCCTGTGCCCTATCTTCTTTTGCTTCCTTCCTTCCTACCTCCCTTCCTTCCATCTCGTCTTCTCTTCTCTTCCTTCCATTTGTCCTTCTTCCCTTCCTTCCTTACTTCCTTCCTTCCATCTGTCCTTCCTCCCTTCCTTCCTTCCATCTGTCCTTCCTTCCTTCCTTCCTTCCTTCCTTCCATCTGTCCTTCCTACCTTTCTTCCTCCCCTCTGCCCTATCTTCTTTTGCTTCCTTCCTTCCTTCCTTCCATCTGTCTTCCCTTCCTTCCTTGCTTCCTTGCTTGCTTGCTTGCTTCCTTCCTTCCTTCCTTCCTTCATTCCTTCCTTCCATCCATCCATCTGTCCTTCTTACCTTTCTTCCTCCCCTCTGCCCTATCTTCTTTTGCTTCCTTCCTTCCTTCCATCTGTCTTCCCTTCCTTCCTTACTTCCTTCCATCTGTCTTCCCTTCCTTCCTTACTTCCTTCCATCTGTCTTCCCTTCCTTCCTTCCATCTGTCTTCCCTTCCTTCCTTCCATCTGTCTTCCCTTCCTTCCTTCCTTTTAATGATCCAGCCCACATGAGATCAAATTGGTCTTTATGTGGCTCTGCCTTACAATATCGCACTTACGACTAAACAGTAAAACAAAAAAAGTCTATTTGACCAAATCTTCTTCATGTGATTGCCGAAGTCTCTTTCACTCCAAATCTGCTGACAAGGTCTTCGGCTCTGTTGACAAAATCTTAATCGCCTAGGCAACTCACACTCGCACACTTATAGAGATTAATCACTCCACTGTGCCGTATAAGTTTAAATCAGGTTTAACATGAATGTCCCACTTCGCTATCTCCACATAGCATAAGAAGCTTCCTGGAAGATTTACACGTGATGTCATGAATATGTAAATCAACGTTTCTACACCTACACATTTAACAGCTGTGGATTTTGACATTAATATCTTCCTAATCACCTGAACCCGACAATAGAGCTCTCTTCGGTATACGTTGAGCAGTTTTGGGGTTTTTATATGAATGCCAAATGCTTCAAAAGAGAGGAAATGCTTTACTGTGTCTCCTTTATATGTGAGCTATAACCTCTCATTTATGTTTTTAAGAATTAATTGACTCAATAATAGTGCTGGTAAGGTGATGTTTAACCCTCCTGTTGTCCTTGAGCAAAGGAAGGAAGGAAAGGAGGGAGGGAGGAAGGAAGAAAGGAAGGGAGGGAGGAAGGAAGAAAAGGAGAAGAGGGAGGGAGGAAGGATGGAAGGAAGAATGGAAGGAAGGAAGGAAGGAAGGAAGGAAGGAAGGAAGAGAGGATGGAAGAAAAGGAGGGAGGAAGGAAGGAAGGGTGGGAAGGAAAGAAGGAAGGAAGGAGGGAGGGAGGAAGGAGGAAGGATGGAAAGAAGGAAGGAAGAGAGGAAGTAAAGAAGGAAGGGAGAGAGGGAGGGAGGAAGAAAGAAGGAAGGAAGGAAAGGAAGGAAGAGAGGAAGGAAAGAAGGAAGGAAGGAGGGAGTGAGGGAGAAAGGAAAAGAGGTAGGGAGGAAGGAAGGGAGGGAGGAAGAAAGAAGGAAGGAAGGAATGAAAGAAGGAAGGAGTGAGGGAGGGAGAGAAAGGAAAAGAGGTACGGAAGAAGGAAGGAAAGAAGGACAGAGGAAAGAAGGGAGGAGGGAAAGAAAGAAGGAGGGAGGATGGTGGAGGAAGGAGGGAAGGAAAGAAAGACGGAAGGAAGGCAGGATGGAGGGAAGGAAAGAAGGATGGAGGAAGGAAGGAACAGTCAAAACAGACGACGGTAAGGTTAAATATACTGAAAGGTCTTTCTAACATGGAGCTGTGCCCTGAATGCTGATTCGTGGAGCTCAAAGTCAGCTGACACATTTCCACATTCCTGCAGGTAACATGTGACCTTCCAGTTCTTCCAGTTCCTCCAGCGCGGAGGAGTCTCTGGGGAAGTTGTGCTAATGTGTCGAGACGCCTCTGGCTTTTCCTGTCACTGGAAATTCCTAACGGGGAACTGGCCATATGAAAACCAAGTCCAGGAGAGATTACACTTTAACCCTTAAACAGACAACGTGCACCAGGAGATACAGACTCTTTAACCTTCCTGTTGTCCTCCCGGGTCCTTCCTTCCTTCCTTCCTTCCTTCCTTCATCTGTCCTTCCTTCCTTCCTTCATCTGTCCATCCTTCCTTTCTTCCTTCCTTCCTCATATCTAAGTTCAGCTGTAAATGTTCCCTCCTTCTGTCCTTTCTTCCTTCCTTCATCTGTCCTTCCTTCCTTCCTCCCTCCTTTCCTTCCTTCTTCCTCCCTTCCTTCCCTTCCTCCCTCCTTTCCTTCCTTCTTCCCTCCTTTCCTTCCTACCTTCCTTCCTTCCTCCCTCCTTCCTTTCCTTCCTTCTTCCTCCCTTGCTTCCCTTCCTTCCTCCTTTCCTTCCTTCTTCCGTCCTTTCCTTCCTTCCTTCCTTCTTTCCTTCATTCCTTCCTTACTTGAGGTGCAAATGACATAACTAGTAAGGTCTGTTTAAGGGTTAAAATTGGAGCCATTATTCATCCCAAATAATGTGATGAAGTAAAGAAAGCACATTTAAAAGTCTTGATAGGAAGTATTGATATATATTTTTTTTTAGGTTTGGATTTGACTGAATCGATGTCCCTGTCTGTCAGACGTCAGGGCCACACCGACCCTGCTGCGGTGGTTTATCAATAAAACCTTTTTTCTTTCTTTCCTTCAATCAATTCTGCAACATGCTCAACAACATCCTCCTTTTAAAAGAGAAAGAGTGAAAAACACAAATTCAACGTGGAAGGAGACATCATGTTATCTCAGCAGTTTATCTGAGTTGCTGTGTTCATATATTTAAACTCTGCAGTCCAGAACAATCTAAGGTTTCCTCTCTGAAGATATATATAAGGAAGGGAGGAAGGAAAGGAAGGAAGGGAGGAAAAAGGAAATGAAAGGAGGAAGAAGGGAGGTAGAAAAGAAAAGAGGAAGGAAGTAAAGAAGGACAGAGGAAAGAAGGAAGGATGGAAAGAAGAAGGAGGGAGGGAGGAAGGAAGGAAAGAAGGAAGGGGGGAAGGAGAGAGAAAGGAAAAGAGGAAGGAAGGGGGAAGGTGGAGGGAGGAAAGAAGGAGGGAGGGAAGAAGGGAGGAAGGACAAAAGGAAGAGGGAAGGAAGGAGAGAGAAAGGAAAAGAGGAAGGAAGGGAAGGGGGAAGGTGGAGGGAGGAAAGAAAGAAGGAGGGAGGAATGACAGAAGGAAGAGGGAGGGTAGGGGGAGGGTAGAAGAAAGGAAGGAAGGAAGGAATGAAGTAAAGGAGGAAGGAAGGAAGGAATGAAGTAAAGGAGGGAGAAAGGAAAAGAGGAAGGAAGGAAAGAAGGAAGGGGGAAGGAGGAAGGAAGGAAGAAAAGGGGATGGAGGGAGGAAAGAAGGAAAGGAGGAAGGAAGGAAGAAAAGGGGATGGAGGGAGGAAAGAAGGAAAGGAGGAAGGAAGCAAAGAAAGAGAAAAAGGAGGGAGGACAGACGGCGTTGCCACAGCAACCTGTCAGGTATCATTAATGTGGACACTTGCTAAAAACAGTGTGGACAGTCAGGCCTAGGAATCAGAAGTGAGAAGGAATCAGATTTGCCTCCAGTGTGAACTCAGCCTAACACTAAACTATAAGACATCATTATTTTTTCTCAGTGATGTGTAACTATGTGTGTGTTTGGAAAGCTCAGATAAATGATGTCCTGCCAATTCCTGCCGGAGTTCAGGGTCTAATGATGTATTCTGTTCTTTTAATTTGGAGGTCCTGTTGGTCCACTGGTGTAATTAGTAAAATAGCATTGGGACTGGCAGGGTTCATGTTTGTATCACAGAGTGGCAACACGCCCAGATTTAACCCTCCTGTTGTCCTCGAGTCAAGGAAGGAAGGAAGGGAGGGAGGAAGAAGGAAAGTAGGGAGGAAAGGAAAGGAAAGGAAATAAGGAAGGAGGGAGGAAAGGAAAGAAGGAAGGAGGGAGGAAAGGAAAAGAGGGAGGAAGGAAGGAAAGAGGGAGGAAGGAAGGAAAGAGGGAGGAAGGAAGGAAAGGAGGGAGGAAGGAAGAAGGATGGAAAGGAGGGGGGAAGGAAGGGAGGGGGGAAGAAGGAAGGGAGGAAAGGAAGGGAGGAAGGAAGAAGGAAAGAAAGGAGGGAAGAAGGAAGGAAGGAAGAAGGAAAGAAAGGAGGGAGGAAGGAAGGAAGGGAGGAAGGAAGGAAAGGAGGGAGGGAGGGAGGAAGGAAGGTATGAAAGAAGGACAGAGGAAAGAAAGAGAAAGAGGAAGGGAGGAAAGAAGGAAGGGAGGAAGGAATAAGGAAGGAAAGGAGGGAGGAAGGAGGGAAGAAGTACAGACGGAAGGAAGGAAGGGAGGAAAGCCTTACTGGGTAATACGATGTATGTATATACTGTAAACACCCGTCACACACACACACACACACACACACACACACACACACACACACACACACACACACACACACACACACCAATTTGGGGTCCAGTAATTTGCCCGAGGACACTTTTGACGCTTGTGACATCATGAGGTGGTGATTGAGGCATCGACCCTGTGATTAGTGGATGACCTGCTCTACTTCCTGAGCCACTTCTGCTCTTTTTTATACCGTCTCTGTCTTTCTCCCTCCCTCCCTCCCTCCCTTCCTCCCTCCCTTCCTTCCTTCTGTCTGGACTGATGAGCTCATCGATAATCACCCAGCAGTCATGTGACTCTGTTCCAATCACGGAGCCGGCAGACTTGTCATTATTTCAATACATGTTTCTATTTTTTTTTCCCCCTCCCTCTTTTCCTTTCTCACTCCCTCCTACCTTCCTTCCTGCTTTCCTCCCTCTCTCCGTTCCTTCCTTCCTTCCTTCCTTCCTTAGTCCTTCTTTCCTCCCCTCCTCCTTTCCCTTCCTTCCTTCCTTCCTTCCTTCCTTCGTCCTTCTTTCCTTCCTCCTTCCCTACCTCTTTTCCTTTCTCCCTTCCTTCCTTCCTTCCTTTGTCCTTCTTTCCTTCCTTCTTCCTCCCTTCCATCTTTCATTCCTTCCTTCTTCCCTACCTCTTTTCCTTTCTCCCTCCCTCCCTCCCTCCCTCCCTCCCTCCCTCCCTCCCTTCCTCCTTCTTTCCTCCCCTCCTCCTTTCCCTTCCTTCCTTCCTTCCTTCCTTCCTTCCTCCCTTCCTTCCTCCCTTTCTCCCTTTCCCAGGAGGGTTAAACATCTTTTTTAATCTTTTTAATTAATCTTTAAATTTAATCTGTGACATTGTTGCATAGCAACATGTTTTCTCCAAGCTACCAAATCACTAACTACACCTTAAGATTCAGCTTTATTGGTTCAGGGGTTAGTTAGTTTGGGATAAAGAAGGTCCTGCAGTTGTTGTCAGATGGTAATCCCCGAGTTCATTATGCCTCCACAGTCGTTCTGTCAGCCCCTAAAGAGGTTACCATGGAGACAGTAGAGAGAAAGGTAGTTGTGGTGGTGGTGGTGGTGGTGAGGAGGAGAGATGGAGGGGGAGGTGGGGTCTCCTGACACTGAGCAGAACTTGGTAATTGGGAGATTATCAGAAGACAGAGGTTACTGTTGCCCTACCGAAGGTTCATACTTCATACACTCACACAATCCCGTCTGGAAGGGCGGGGGAGGGGGGCGGAAAAAGTGAGGGGGGAGGAATATCTACAATAACAATAAATAGCATTAAATACTAAGAAAGAGAGAAGGAGGGGAGGAAAGAAGGAAGGAAGGAGGGGAGGAGGGGAAGAAAGAAGGAAGGGGGAAGGAGGGAGGGAGGAAAGAAGGAGAGAAGGAGAGAGGGAGGAAAGAAGGAAGGGAAGGAAAGAAGAAGGGAGGGAGGAAAGAAGGAAGGGGGAAGTTAGGGGGGAGGAAAGAAGGAAGGAAAGAGAAAAGGAGGGAGGAAGGAAGGAAGAAAAGGGGATGGAGGGAGCCTTCCTTCCTTCCTTCCTTCCTCTCTCCCTCTCTCCCTCCCTTCCTTCCTTCCTTCCTTCCTTCTTCCCTCCCTCCTTCCTTTCCTTCTTTCCCTTCGCTCCTCCTTTCCCTTCCTTCCTTCCTTCCTTCATCCTTCTTTCCTTCTTCCCTACCTCTTTTCCTTTCCTTACTATTAAATAGGTGGGTCATCAGCCTTTCACTCATTTCCCCCTCTCTTTAATAGCTAAACTGAACTGGAGGTGGGTGAGTGGGGGGGTTGGTGGGTAGGTGGGGGGGTTGCGGGGGGTTGGGAGGGGGGGCTTCTTAGCAGGTTGCGCTCTGACAGATTGAAGACTTACAGAGCTACTGTACAGGAAGAGGAGGATAAGTGTCACTGTAGGCTAGAGATAAAAATATGGACTTCTATCTGCTTCCTTTCAGTCGATAACTTCAGCCTCAGAATCAGGAATGGAGGTTTGCCATAACATTGAAATCCCCCCCACATTTTTTTTAGGGGGGGGGGGGGTGGGGGGGTTCGGAGGGGGGGCATTTAGCAGCTCCTGTTTGACTAATAATATTGTGATGTCTTATTGATCCCCATGGGAGACGGCTCCTATGGCGACAGAGCTCAGCAGGAGCAGATAGTGACTCACAGCTCTGCACAAACACAGTTTACTGCTGTGGTTCAATAAATGTTCTGATGAGACCCTTCCTTCCTTCCTTTCTTCCTTCCTTATTTCCTTCCTTCCTTCCTTCCTTCCTTATTTCCTTCCTTCCTTCCTTCCTTCCTTATTTCCTTCCTTATTTCCTTCCTTCCTTCCTCCCTTCCTGTCTCTCTGATGTCTAACTCCAAACATTGGTAATTTTGTGGCCATCCTTCCTTCCTTCCTTCCTTCCTTCCTTCCTTCCTTCCTTCTTCCCTTAATTCCTTCCTTCCATCCTTCCTTATTACCTTCCTTCCTTCCTCCTTTCCTTCCTCCCTTATTTCCTTCCTTCCATCGTTCCTTATTTCCTTCCTCCCTTATTTCCTTTCTTCATTCTTTCATTCCTCACTTCCTTCCTTCTTTCTCATTCCTTCCTCCCTTCCTTCCTTCCCTCCTTCCTTTCCTTCCATCCTTCCTCACTTTCCTCTTCTCTTCTTCCTCCCTTCCATCCATCTTCCTCCTTTCCTTCCTTCTTCCTCCTTTCCTTCCTTCCTCCTTCCCTCCTTCCATCCTTTCCCTCTTTCCATCCTTCCTTCCTCCTTTCCTTCCTTCCATCCTTCCCTCCTTCCATCCTTCCTTTCCTTCCTTCCTTCCTTCCATCCTTCTTTCCTCCTTTCCTACCTTCTTCCTCTCTTCCATCCTTCCTCCTGCATTCTTATTTTACTTGTAGTTGTCCTTTTTTTTTTGCACTGTTTTTAAAATTCCCTCCAGAGAAACCTTTTAGAGATCATTGTCTCTTCTTCCACTGAGAAACAGGTTAGTTATTTGTTTGATTTTGATTTTGTATGGCATCCAAAACCATTTGGCGAATCCATAACGGGTTTACAAGTCAAAAAAATTAGACATAATGGACCAATAATTCATTTAATAGAGCGAGGCAGCGGTATAATGTCCTTCGGTGCGACTCTTAACACTAAGGCTAAAATATAATGAAACCGGGGAACAATGATGGATAATGGCCGTGCCAGATGGCTGCCTAACTGTACCTCTGCTTCCACTGGATACAGATCAAACCACTGATGTTTATGTGTGATTTCTGTTCCCCCCCAACCCCCCCCCCCCTCACTCACCATTTTTTCCTTCTCTGTTGGTTAATGACTCACATGGCTGCAGAGGAAGTTGGACGAGGAGTTTAGATTTTAATTGGGTATACTACATACTTCTATACTACATACAAGGAAGGAAGGAAGGCCACAAATTACCAATGTTTCCTTCCTTCCTTCCTTCCTTCCTTCCTTCCTTTCTTCCTTCTTCCCTTATTTCCTTCCTTCCATCCTCCCTTATTTCCTTCCTTCCTTCTTCCCTTATTTCCTTCCTTCCTTCCTTCTTTCCTTCTTCTCTTATTTCTTTCCTTCCATCCTTCCTTCCTCATTTCCTTTATTCCATCCTTACATCCGTCCAGCCTTCCTTTCTCCCTTATTTCCTTCCTTCCTTCCTTCTTCCCTTATTTCCTTCCTTCCATCCTCCCTTATTTCCTTCCTTCCTTCTTCCCTTATTTCCTTCCTTCCTTCCTTCCTTCCTTCTTCTCTTATTTCCTTCCTTCCGTCCTTCCTTCCTCATTTCCTTTATTCCATCCTTACATCCGTCCAGCCTTCCTTTCTCCCTTATTTCCTTCCTTCCTTCCTTCTTCCCTTATTTCCTTCCTTCCATCCTCCCTTATTTCCTTCCTTCCTTCTTCCCTTATTTCCTTCCTTCCTTCCTTCCTTCCTTCCTTCTTCTCTATTTCCTTCCTTCCGTCCTTCCTTCCTCATTTCCTTTATTCCATCCTTACATCCGTCCAGCCTTCCTTTCTCCTTATTTCCTTCCTTCCTTCCTTCTTCCCTTATTTCCTTCCTTCCATCCTCCCTTATTTCCTTCCTTCCTTCTTCCCTTATTTCCTTCCTTCCTTCCTTCCTTCCTTCTTCTCTTATTTCCTTCCTTCCGTCCTTCCTTCCTCATTTCCTTTATTCCATCCTTACATCCGTCCAGCCTTCCTTTCTCCCTTATTTCCTTCCTTCCTTCCTTCTTCCCTTATTTCCTTCCTTCCATCCTCCCTTATTTCCTTCCTTCCTTCTTCCCTTATTTCCTTCCTTCCTTCCTTCCTTCCTTCCTTCCTTCCTTCCTTCCTTCCTTCCTTCTTCTCTTATTTCCTTCCTTCCGTCCTTCCTTCCTCCCTTCCTTTCCTTCCTCCCTTCATTCCTTCCATCCTTCTGTCCTTCCTTCCTTCCGTCCTTCTGTCCTTCCTTCATTCCTTCCGTCCGTCCTTCTGTCCTTCCTTCTTTCCTTCCTTCTTTCCTTCCTTCCTTCCTTCCATCCTTCCATCCTTCCTTCTGTCCTTCCTTCCTTCCTTCCTTATTTCCTTCCTTCCTTCCTCCCTTATTTCCTTCCTCCCTGATTTACTTCCTTCCATTCTTCCTTATTTCTTTCCTTTCTTTCCTTTCCTTTCCTTTCCTTCCTTCTTCCCTTCCCTCCTTCCTTCCTTCCATCCTTCCATCTGTCCTTCCTTCTTTCCTCCCTCCCTTATTTCCTTCCTTCCATCGTTCCTCATTTCCCTCATTCCATCCTTCCATCTGTCCTTCCTTCTTTCCTTCCTCCCTTATTTTCTTCCTTCCATCGTTCCTCATTTCCCTCATTCCATCCTTCCATCTGTCCTTCCTTCCTTCCTAGTATTTGCTAACAACTTAACAATAAGTACTGTGTATGTTATGGCTGGCTTCTCCACTCTGTGATGTTGTTCAATGGACCGGCGTTTCTCCTCAATGCGTTTCTCTAAATGTGTATTTTGTCCTGCTCAGTCAAACAAGCTGGTAATTTTATCTACGTGCTCTTACAATCCTCTGGAAACTATTAGGCACAAACACACACACACAGACACACACACACACACACACACACGCTGCTCAACTTCATAATCACAAGTGTAGACAATCAACATAAAAAGGAGATAATGTTCAGTGCTAAGAGTTGGTGGGAGTTGTACTCTCATGCAGATGGCATCATTTTCTGTCCATTGCAGCATTTGCTTTGAAATGGCAAACAGAGGGGGGTTCAAGCTGATAGCCCCCCCCCCGTCCCCCCTCCTCCCCCTCCCCTCCCCGTTCAAAGGAACCGTCGGCGGCTGTGTGCCCCCAGGCCAGCGGCACATCTCCTGACAAGATAATGAGAGTTTAACATCAAGGCTGTTATTAATTTACTATTAACATCAGAAGTGTGATAATGTTACTGTTGCTCGGAGAAAAAGGGGGTTAGGGGTAGGAGGGGTTGGGGGTTGTTGAGGGGAGGGGCTGTGGAGAGTTATGATGGTGTGTTTTTGGATTTGAAGGTCTTAAGAGGCATTAGATAACGCTCGGCTCATTCAAGGGTGCAAATGTATGCTTGTACACACACGGATGGATGCATTCAAACAAGTGCATGCACGCTGGAGGAGAGGAAAAAAAATAAAAAAAACAACACAGATCTGGAAATCCTTAACATGCAGTGCACAGTCTGGACTTCCATTTGGTCTCTCTTTTGGCTCTGCGGCGGCTCAGACAGCGCGGCAGAGAGCAGGGGTCAGCTTTTATGGATCTGAGATAATTGAAAACGATAAATATGGCCTTTCAAAGCAAAGAAAATAAACTCAGCCCTTCACTAGATTTAATGTTCAGCCAAGCGGCAACACTGGCACCGAGTCAATGTAAGGGATTGCCAGGAACACACCTTTGTGCACTGATGGATGTGCACGTTGACACACACACACACACACACACAGACACACACACACACACACACACACACACACACACACTGAATGGACAACATAGCCCCTCCAAGGGTCATGTCTGTCTCTGGGAGGACATCCAGCACATCCTTGTTAAACACGACAGCTCTGGAGATTGGACATGATGATGTGTTCGACACCCTGAGGAGAGGGGGGGGGGGACAGGCCCACCTAAATATTTAAATATCCGTTCTTCACTACAAACTGTATGCATTTGAATATATGAATAATTCACTTTCATTTATATATGTTTTTTAAAAAGCTAAGCAAGCACAAGGGGAACTTTATTTAGTTGATAAGACAGTAGAGAGGTAATAGCTAAACCAACAGTATTAGAGGTTGTGTAACTGGGAGTCAGGGGGGAGGGGGGGGGGTATAAATTCCTTCCTTCCTTCCTTCCTTCCTCATTTCCTTCATTCCATCCTTCCATCTGTCCTTCCTTCCTTCCTTTGTAACTGGGAGTCAGGGGGGAGGGGGGGGGGTATAATTTACTTATTGAGGGTTTTTTTGTTTTTTGATGATGTTTTCCTTCCTTCCTTCCTTCCTTCTTCCCTTATTTCCTTCCATCCATTCTTCCTTATTACCTTCCTTCCTTCCTTCCTTCCGTCTTCCTTTATTTCCTTTCTTCATTCTTTCCTTCCTTCCTTCCTTCCTTCCTTCATTCCTCATTTCCTTCATTCCATCCTTCCTTCCTTCCTTCCTTCCTTCCTCATTTCCTTCATTCCATCCTTCCATCTGTCCTTCCTTCCTTCCTTCCTTCCTTCCTTCCTACCTTATTTTCTTCCTTCAATCCTTCCTTATTACCTTCCTTCCTTCCTTATTTCCTTCTTCCTTTATTTCCTTTCTTCATTTTTTCCTTCCTTCCTTCATTCCTCATTTCCTTCATTCCATCCTTCCTTCCTTCCTTCCTTCCTCATTTCCTTCATTCCATCCTTCCATCTGTCCTTCCTTCCTTCCTCCGTAACTGGGAGTCAGGGGGGAGTTGGGAGCATTATTTACTTGTTGAGGGTTTTTTCGTTTTTTGATGATGTTTTCCTTCCTTCCTTCCTTCCTTCTTCCCTTATTTCCTTCCTTCAATCCTTCCTTATTACCTTTCTTCCTTCCTTATTTCCTTCTTCCCTTATTTCCTTTCTTCATTCTTTCATTCCATCCTTCCATCTGTCCTTCCTTCCTTCCTTTTTTAACTGGGAGTCAGGGGGGAGTTGGGAGGATAATTTACTTATTGAGGGGTTTTTTTGTTTTTTGATGATTTTTTCCTTCCTTCCTTCCTTCCTTCCTTCCTTCCTTCCTTCTTCCCTTATTTCCTTCCTTCCATCCTTCCTTATTACCTTCCTTCATTCCTCCTTTCCTTCCTCCCTTATTTCCTTCCTTCAATCCTTCCTTATTACCTTCCTTCCTTCCTTCCTTCATTCCATCCTTCCTTCCTTCCTTCCTTCCTCATTTCCTTCATTCCATCCTTCCATCTGTCCTTCCTTCCTTCCTCCGTAACTGGGAGTCAGTGGGAAGTTGGGAGTATAATTTACTTATTGAGGGTTTTTTTTTTGTTTTTTGATGATGTTTTCCTCCTTCCATCCTTCCTTATTACCTTCCTTCATTCCTCCTTTCCTTCCTCCCTTATTTCCTTCCTTCCATCCTTCCTTATTACCTTCCTTCCTTCCTTATTTCCTTCCTCCCTTATTTCCTTCCTTCAATCCTTCTTTATTACCTTCATTCCTTCCTTATTTCCTTCTTCCCTTATTTCCATTCTTCATTCTTTCTTTCCTTCCTTCCTTCCTTCCTAACTGGGAGTCAGGGGGAAGTTGGGAGCATTATTTACTTGTTGAGGGTTTTTTTGTTTTTTGATGATGTTTTCCTTCCTTCCTTCCTTCCTTCCTTCCTTCTTCCCTTATTTCTTTCCTTCAATCCTTCCTTATTACCTTTCTTCCTTCCTTATTTCCTTCTTCCCTTATTTCCTTTCTTCATTCTTTCATTCCTTCCTTCCATCTGTCCTTCCTTCCTTCCTTCGTAACTGGGAGTCAGGGGGGAGTTGGAAGCATAATTTACTTATTGAGGGTTTTTTTTGTTTTTTGATGATGTTTTCCTTCCTTCCTTCCTTCCTTCTTCTCTTATTTCCTTCCTTCAATCCTTCCTTATTACCTTCCTTCATTCCTCCTTTCCTTCTTCCCTTATTTCCTTTCTTCATTCTTTCATTCCTTCCTTCCATCTGTCCTTCCTTCCTTCCTTCGTAACTGGGAGTCAGGGGGGAGTTGGAAGCATAATTTACTTATTGAGGGTTTCTTTTTTTTGTTTTTTGATGATGTTTGTTTTATTTTGAAAGCTCCAGCACAACAAAAAGAAGAAAGTGTAGCTCTGGCTAGACTGAAACTGTCACTCTGTGATGATTTGAAGAAAAAAGCAATTAAAATAAAGCATGTAATCAAACTCTCTGTCTAATTTACATGAGGGAATAATATGAATGGAAGATGGAAACACAGAGGAGTTGGATGTGTGCGTCTCATTTAACCCTTCTGTTGTCCTCGAATCAAGGAAGGAAAGGAAAGGAGGGAGGAAGGAAGGATGGAAAGGAAAGGAGGAAGGAAGGAAAGGAGGGAAGAAAGGATGGAGGGAGGGAGGAAAGGAAGGAAGGTAGGGGGGAGGGAGAGAGGAAGGAAGGAAATAAGGAAGGTAATGGGGAGGGAAAAAAAGAGAGAAGGATGGAGGGAGGAAGGAAGGAAGGACGAAGGAAGGAAGGACGGACGGAAGGAAGGAAGGAAGGAAAGAAAGAAAGAAGGAGGGAGGGAACAGTCAAAACAAATGGGGTCAATTTGACCCGGGAGGACGGCACAAAGGTTAAAGTCGCTTTTTCTTTCTACTCGTGTCTCTTTTGTTTTCTGTTTCCTGTTTTATTTTGATACTCACCTCTTGTCTCATTTCAGGTCACTTCACTTCCTGCCCTCATGTGTTTCCCACCTGTGTGATTACCTGCTACTTCCCTCATGTGTTGCACCTGTTGTCTCGTTGTCTCATTGTGTCCCCTCCCTGTCGAGGATTTAGTCTGTTTGTTTTCTCCTCTCTGTGCCAGCGTTCAAGCATTCCTTAGTATATTCCTTTTAACCCTCCTGTTGTCGTCGAATCAAGGAAGGAAAGGAGGAAGGAAGGAAGGAAGGAAGGAAGGAAGGCAGGGAGGGAGGAAGAAGGAAGGAAAGAAATGAGGGAGGGAATGAAGGAAGGGAAGAAGGAAGGAAGGACGGAAGAAAGACGGAAGGTAGGAGGGAGAAAGGAAAAAAGGAAGGAAGGAAAGAAGGGCAGAAGGAAGAAGGAAGGTAGGGGGGAGGAAAGAAGGACAGAAGGAAGGAGGGGGGAGGAAGGAAGAAAGGGGGATGGAGGAAGGAAAGAAGGAAGGGAGGAAAGAGAGAGGATGGAAAGAAAGAGAGAAGAAGGGAGGAAAGGAAGGAAAGAAGGAAGGGAGGAAAGAGGAAGGAAAGAAAGAGAGAAGGAGGGAGGAAAGGAAGGGAGGAAAGAAGGAACAGTCAAAACAGACGGGGTCAATTTGACCCGGGAGGACGACAGGAAGTCCTTTGTATCTGCAGCCATCAGGCTCACTATCACTGCTATAGTTCCTCCTCTTAACTCTCTCACATCGTAATTCTTCCTAAAAGTTTTTTAAGGTTGCTTTCTAATCTGCTCTTCCTTTAAAGTATCTATCTTTCTTTCTTTCTATCTTTCTTTCTTTCTTTCTTTCTTTGACCTTGCCTTTATACCTGCTGATTCTGTACCTTTGCTTAATGTACCGACCATGGCTTCATTCATTTTTCACTACAAGAGTACCTGCTCAAGTCAGCTGTTACAGGAAGCATTTTAAACATTAATAGTTTGATATAATGCAATCAAGAATTCTTATCATTATTATTATTATTATTATTATTATTATTATTTATTATTATTATTAACCTTTATTTACAGGTAGGGCCATTGCTCTTATTTCCAAAGCCCTGAATTTTAAACATACAGAAAAATATAGCAGTGTTTAAACTGCACAAATTTCAGCAACATCATTCATAAAAAAACACATTCACACCAAATCTGCTAAAAGATGTTTGAAATGAATAGAAAGGGTCGGTTCTTTCATTTAACCAGCCTGTCGTCCTCCCGGGTCAAAGTGATAATAAGTTTGACACCTCTGATTTAACATATAGAGTTAGATTCTCTGTCTAGTTAGAGTGAATGAAGTAAGGAAGCCACTAAGGAAACTCCCTCCCTTCAGGATAGGCATCATCAAATGAGAGCGAGCCTCAGCCGGACCCAGAAGTGTGGGTGAGCTGGAGGGACTTCATCTCCCAGCTGGCCTCGGAGCAGCTTCCTGGGCCCTGCAGCTGGCCTCGGAGCGGCTTCCTGGGCCCTGCATCTGGCCTCGGAGCGGCTTCCTGGGCCCCGCATCTGGCCTCGGAGCGGCTTCCTGGGCCCCGCATCTGACCTCGGAGCGGCTTCCTGGGCCCCGCATCTGGCCTCGGAGCGGATTCCTGGGCCCTGCATCTGGCCTCGGAGCGGCTTCCTGGGCCCTGCATCTGACCTCGGAGCGGCTTCCTGGGCCCTGCATCTGGCCTCGGAGCGGCTTCCTGGGCCCTGCATCTGGCCTCGGAGCAGCTTCCTGGGCCCTGCATCTGGCCTCGGAGCGGCTTCCTGGACCCTGCATCTGGCCTCGGAGCGGCTTCCTGGGCCCTGCAGCTGGCCTCGGAGCGGCTTCCTGGGCCCTGCATCTGGCCTCGGAGCAGCTTCCTGGGCCCTGCATCTGGCCTCGGAGCAGCTTCCTGGGCCCTGCATCTGGCCTCGGAGCAGCTTCCTGGGCCCTCGGAGCAGCTTCCTGGGCCCTGCATCTGGAGGAAGCTGCAGAGGAAAATGACATCTGGGAGGTTCTGCTTCCCCAGCTGTGACTGTGAATCTAAACCTGGGAACACACAGACAGATGGATGCATGAGAAACAAAGTCATACAAGTTTTTTTTCTTTTTCATGGTTTCAGAACAAATCCTGATTGAAATAACTTTTTTTTTTTTCCCTCCACAAACAAATAAGCTTTAGATTTTAGCTTCTAAAGAAACACTGATTCCCACAGTAACATTAGTTTGTCAACAATCCTGCTGGCTTTGAGTTGAGTTTCAGATAAAAGTCATAAAAAGTATAAAGTATCTTCACGTATCTTGGGAGTTTTAGTGTTTTTCCCTACTGCCATTTGGCTCTAACTTACAGCCAGCTGGTACATGAGAGAAACCCAAGAAAAAGAATACTGAATACAGCCTTCCTTCCTTCCTTCCTTCCTTCCTTTCTTCCTTCCTTCTTTCCTTCCTTCCTTGCTGTCTTCTTTTCCTCCTTCCTTCCTTCCTTCCTTCCTCTTTTCCTCCCGCCCTCCTTACTCCTTCCCTTCCTCATTCCTTCCTTCCTTCTTTGCTCCCTCCATTCCTTCCTTCCTTCCTTCCTTTCTTCCTCCCTCTTTCTTTAATTTTTCCTTCATTCTTCCCCTCCTTCCCTCTTTCTTTGCTCCCTCCTCCTTCCATACTTCTTTTCTCACTTCCTTCCTTCCTTCCTTCCTTCCTTCTTTCCTTCCTTCCTTCCTTCCTCTTTTCTTCATTCCTTCCTTCCTTCCTTCCTTCCCTCTTTCCTTTATGTATCTTGTGTAACCAAAGGGAGTTTGTTAACTTACAGCCAGCTGGTAAATGAGAGAGACCCAAGAAAAAGAATACTGAATACAGCCTTCCTTCCTTCCTTCCTTTCTTTCTTTCTTCCTTCCTTCTTTCCTTCCTTCCTTGCTGTCTTCTTTTCCTCCTTCCTTCCTTCCTTCCTGTCTTCCTTCCGTCCTTCTTTGCTCCCTCCATTTCTTCCTTCCTTCCTCCCTCCCTCTTTCTTTAATTTTTCCTTCGTTCTTCCCCTCCTTCCCGCTTTCTTTGCTCCCTCCTCCTTCCATATTTCCTTCCTTCCTCCTCACTCCTTTCCTTCCTTCTTTCTTCCTTCCTCCCTTCCTTCCTCCCTTCCTTCTTTCCTTCCTTCCTTCCTTCCTTCCTTCCTCTTTTCTTCCTTCCTTCCTTCTTACTTCCTTCCTCTTTTCCTCCTTCCTTCCTTCCGTCCTTCCTTCCCTCTTTCCTTTATGTTTTAGTGTTCTAACTTACAGCCACCCGGTAAATGAGAGAGACCCAAGAAAAAGCCGCCATGATGATGATGATGATGTTGATGATGATGATGATGATGATGATGATTTCTGTATATCAACTCCAGATGTTAGCTGAAGCTAGCTTACCTTTCAATGACATGAGGACTGTAAGATTGTTACTTGATTACTTAACTTCAATAACCTTTAACCCTCCTATTGTCCTCGGGTCAAGGAAGGAAGGAAGGATGAAGAAAGAAAGGAAGGAAGAAAGGAGGGAAGGAAGAAAGGAGGAAGGAAGGGAAGAAGGAAGGGAGGAAAAAGGAAGGAAAGGAGAGAGAGGGGAAGGGAAGGAAGGAAGGGAGGAAGGTAGGAGGGAGAGAGGAAGATAGGGATAAAGGAAAAGAGGAAGGAAGGAAAGAAGGAAGGGGGAGGAAAGAAAGAGAAGGAAGGAAGGAGGGAAGGAAGGAAAGAAGGAGGAAAAGAGGAAGGAAGGACAGAAGGAAAGATCCTTCTGTCCTTCCTTCCTTCCTCTTTTCCTCCCTCCCTCCTCACTCTTTTCCTTCCTTCCTCTCTCTAATCCTCCCTCCCTCCCTCCCTCCTGTCCTTCCTTGACCTGAGGAGAACAACAGGAGTGTTAAAAAACATCTTCCTCCTATTTCCTCTATTTTAAGTTCCTCCCCGCTGTATGTATCAGTGTGATGTGATTGTAGACGGTGGATAGCAGCAGCAGCAGCCTGTGGTGTGTAAGCTGGGAAGGTCTCAGGTAGCCGGGAGCAACGGCGGCGTTTCACCCCCGCTGCCACCGAGAACATCGATCTCACCAGGCGGCGACCGTGACGGCAACCGCTCGCTGTGTGAAAGAACCTTCACAATGAAGTAAAGAAATGTGAACAGGATTCAACAGTGGAGCTGAATGTCGGGTAACTTGTAGACTCGCCACACGGTTGATTCTGCTGTTGTTATATCTTTGGATTTCAGCTTTAACCCTCCTGTTGTCCTCGAGTCAAGGGAGGAAAGGAGGGAAGGAGGAAGAACGAAGGAAGGGAGAAAGAAGGATGGAAAGTAGGGAGGGAGGAAGAAGGATGGAAAGGAGGAAGGAGAGGAAGAAGGAAGGAAAAGAGGAAAGAAGAAGGAAGGAAAGGAGGAAGGAGGAAGGAAGGGAAGGAAGTAGGAAGGGAGGGAGGAGGAAGGAGGAAGGGAGGGAGGAAGGAAGAAGGAAGGAAGGAGGGAGGGAGAAGGATGGAAAGGGAGGAAGGAAGGAAAGGAGGATGGAACGGAGAAAGGAGGAAGGACGAAGGAAGGAAAGGAGGGAGGGAGGGAAAAGGGAGGAAGGAAGGAATTAATTAAGGAAGGAAGGGAGAAAGAAGGAAGGGAGAAAGAAGGAAGGAAAGAAGGGAGGGAGGAAGGAAGGAAGAGGAGGAAAGGGAGAAAGGAGGAAGGAAGGAAAGGAGGGAGGAAGGGAGAAAGAAGGATGGAAAGTAGGGAGGGAGGAAGAAGAAAGGAGAGGAAGGAGGAAAGGGAGGAAGGAGGAAGAAGGAAGGAAGAAGGAATGAAGAAAAGGAGGGAGGGAAGAAGTAGGGAAGGAAAGGAAGGAGGAAGGAAGGAAGGAATGTCGGAATAAATTAAGGAAGGAAGGAGAAAAGGACAGAAGGAAGGAAGGAAGGAAGAAGAAAGGAAAGGATGAAAGAAGGAACAGTCAATTTGACCCGGGAGGACGACACAAAGGTTAATAATGTCTTCAGTCTTTATGTAAAGTCTGGATCATGTTCTTAATCTCTTTTAGAATTGAAACTAGAAACTAATTAAACCAATTAAGTCATTATTCTAACTGAAGTCAGCGTGACACGGTTCGAGTCCACAGACCCCACGAGGACGCACGCAGCGGTTGTTATGTGCAGCAGACACACTCACACACGTGCAGACACACTCACACACGTGCACACTCACACACGTGCACACTCACACACGTGCACACTCACACACGTGCACACTCACACACGTGCACACTCACACACGTGCACACTCACACACGTGCACACTCACACACGTGCACTACATGAGCAGAACATGCTGACTTTTACTCCTCTGGCAGGATAGAGAGTAATTGAATTGTTCCGCCTCTCGCTGCGTCTGCAGATTACATTCTGTTGGTTTACGTTCAAACTCTTTAATAGAGTCTGAGGTTGTGTCCGAAATCACTCACTCATTCACTACTCCCTACTCACTATATAGTGAATTCTATATAGTGGACTATATAGTGGACTCAACGGCGGAACGTCTCGGACACGCTCGGACACTACTCCGCTCGTTGCTCGGCGCCGTTAATTACGTCACAGCTGTCGCACAAATAAAACGTGATGTAAACACAACATCAAGTGGAGGAGTTATGTGTCTGTCCCTTAACTAAGAAATCTGCCTTGTATTTGATATGTGTTGTCACCAAAAGCTTACATCTTTACATTACGAGCACCTTGATCTGTCTTGTTGATGTATCCTATGTAAATAAACGGGTCTCCGCCATGGTCTCTGCATTGTATTGTTTTTATTAATAAATTTTTCCCGCCGCAACTCACGAATTCGTCTCGCGCACACAAAGGAAAACAAACTGCCGTTCATCTCAAACGGAAAAAAATGCCAGCCACCGTGAATTTCTCTCTTGAATGCGTCTAGCAATGCATGATGGGATATCTTGCTCCGGTTAGTGACCATCGGATGCTCACTACATTCCGCGGTGGATTGTGGGATAGATTCAGTGCACTATATAGGGAACATTAATAATCACTAAACATTCGGACACCACTACAAAATGGCGTGGTCACTATATAGTGCACTATATAGTGGTTAGGGGGTGATTTCGGACACAGCCTGAGTCTCCGTTCAGACGTCCTGCCGAGATATCTTCACTCACAATAGGAGCTTTATGACATCATCATCATCCTTCCTTCCTTCCTTCCTTCCTTCCTTCCTTCCTTCCTTCCTTCCTTCCATTCTTCCTCCCTCTTTCTTTAATTTTTCCTTCGTTCTTCCCCTCCTTCCCCCTTTCTTTGCTCCCTCCTCCTTCCATACTTCTTTCCTCACTTCCTTCCTTCTTTCATTCCTTCCTTCTTTCCTCACTTCCTTCCTCTTTTCCTCCCTCCCTCCTTCCTTCCTTCCGTCCTCCTTTCCTTCCTTCCCTCCTTCCTTCCTCTTTCCCTCCTTCCCTCCTTACTCCTTACCTTCCTCATTCCTTCCTTCCTTCTTTCCTTCTTCCTTCCTACCTTCCTTCCCTCCTTCCTTCCTTCCTTCCTTCCTTCCTCTTTTCCTCCCTCCCTCCTTACTCCTTCCCTTCCCCCTTACTCCCTCTCTTCCTCCTCCCTCCCTTCCCTCCTTCCTTCCTTCCTCTTTTCCTCCCTCCCTCCTTACTCCTTCCCTTCCCCCTTACTCCCTCTCTTCCTCCTCCCTCCCTTCCCTCCTTCCTTCCTTCCTTCCTTCCTTCCTTCCTCCCTTCCTCTCTCCCTCCCTCCTGTACTTCCTTGACCTGAGGACAACAGGAGAGTTAAATGTTACTTATTCTAAACTCGTACCTCTCTGTTTTATTTACTGGAAAGCGGAACTAAAGGAATAGAGGTCAGTAGAATAGAATAAGCGATCCATCATTACTTTAACATTTCCCAATATCAGTTTGCAGTTTAAGTTTTTGTTGGTAAAGTTCAAACTCAGAGAGAAAAGTCAACTTCTAAACACACTTCCTTTTTTGTTTATTTTAGTGTGCAAGAATTAAATGTTTCCTTCGTTCTTTCTTTGCTCCTTCCTTCCTTCCTTCCTTCCTCCCTTCCTCTTTTCCTCCCTCCCTCCTTACTCCTTCCCTTCCTCATTCCTTCCTTCCTTCTTTCCTCCCTCTTTCTTTGCTCCTTCCTTCCTTCCTTCCTTCCTTCCTTCCTCCTTCCCTCCCTCCTTACTCCTTCCCTTCCTCATTCCTTCCTTCCTTCTTTCCTCCCTCCATTTCTTCCTTCCTCCCTTCCTCCTTCCCTCTTTCTTTGCTCCTTCCTCCCTTCCTTCCTTCCTTCCTTCCTTCCTTCCTTCCTCTTTTCCTCCCTCCCTCCTTACTCCTTCCCTTCCTTCCTTCCTTGCTTCCTCCCTCCATTTCTTTCTTCCTCCCTCTTTCTTTAATTTTTCCTTCGTTCTTCCCCTCCTTCCCTCTTTCTTTGCTCCCTCCTCCTTCCATACTTCCTTCCCCACTTCCTTCCTTCCTTCCCCTTCTCCTCCCTCCCTCCTTACTCCTTCCCTTCCTTCCTTCCTTTACCAATAATGCAGCAATTTAAGTTTTTGTTGGTAAAGTTCAAACTCTGAGAGAAAAGTCAACTTCTAAACACACTTTCTTATTGTTTTTCTTCGTGTGCAAGAATTACATTTTTCCTTTGTTCTTCCCCTCCTTCAATCTTCCTATTTTCCTCCCTCCCTCCTGACTCCTTCCCTCCCTCATTCCTTCCTTCCTTCTTCTTCTTTCCTCCCTCCATTTCTTCCTTCCTCCCTTCCTTCCTCTTTCCCTCTTTCTTTGCACCTTACTTCCTTCCTTCCTTCCTTCCTTTACCAATAATGCAGGAATTCAAGTTTTTGTTGGTAAAGTTCAAACTAAGAGAGAAAAGTCAACTTCTAAGCACACTTTCTTTCTTATTGTTTTTCTTCGTGTGCGAGCAGCAGCCAACACTACTTATATACTTTTATGCTTGTTTTTTTCTCTCTCACATACTAATTAGTTGTGCTTCTGTCGTGAGCACTAAGCAGATGTGTTTTGTGTAAACATGCCATCTGAACATCCCTCTTCACTCTTCTTCTTCTTCTTCTTTACTCATGTACATCAATGGAAATGTACAGTGTGATAACTATGTGATATTTCTATTTGCGTTTTGTCTTATAAATAAGCAGTTGCTATGTGGAGTTGCTATGTTATGTTTTAATTTAATCAATGATGTTACTGACTATATAAAGCCTCTACACTTAGCACATTCAGTACATCATTATGGAGTATTTTCCAAAGCATCCTGCAGTGTTTCATATTTTAATTTGATTTTCTTACACTTAAGGAAGCCCTTAGTTCCCATGTATCTCCATATAGAGTGAACATAACCAGCAAATTGTTCATTTTTAAGCATAGACTGTATAAAAGACATGGACGTAACATCCATGACGTCACCCATTGGTTTGTGGACTGCTGCTCGGAAGCCAATAGTTTTGGAACTGGGCAGCACCATCTTGAAAATTTCAGGTGCATGCTGGGAAAAATAAAAACACGGATTCTACTTATATGGACATGAGGCGGAGCCATTGGCAGAGCGGGGAGGTTGCTATGGTTGCAAGGGCTGGGTCTGGAGGACATTGGTCAATCAACCTGTCAATCAGGACGTAGCCACGCCCTAATGCATACCCTGCTTTATCATCAAATATAAAATCAGGGAGGCCAAAATGTCCCAAATGAACATCATACTGCATTGAAGAAGGCTTTAAACTAGCGATTGAGACCATAAACACATTTTGAAAACGTTTACTGAGGTTAGAAATCAAGTGAGAAGTTGGTGAATTCTCCATTGACTTGTATAGAGACGGTCGCCCCCTGGTGGCCTTTTGATAGAATGCAGTTCTAAGTTACTTCCACGTTGGCCTCATTTCAGAGGACCAGAACTCCCCGCCTGGATTTAACATGTTAACTGATTTGATAAGTTTTCTCTTTGTTACATAACTTATAATATAATATTAAAAAGCTTGACTATGTTGATTTTGATACCAAGCCAGAGTCACTTCTCCTTTTTTCTTTCTTTCTCTTTTTATCACACTGAAATACGTTTTAGAAAGCTAAGAGGTTTGAGAAAGTTAATTGTCACTCATAAATTTAATTTTAAAGCGATCTCAATGTAGTCTTTACTGCGGCTCCACTCAGTTTCTCTTCTTTCAGCAGTTTGTTTGTGTACCATTCAGCATCCCTCCACTGCTCTGTCAGGATAATTCCTCCCAGGAGCAAAGGAAAAGTCATCTGCACCAGCCCTGCAGGCATCACCAGGTTGGCTGGCTAGCTCATAAATTCACCACACACACTCTCTCTCTTTGTTATGCATTACTCGACCCGGAGGATGAGACAGGATATGGTATATAGTGTGGTGAGCCTGACATCTTCTCACATATGAAGAAACACAGCTCATCTAAAAAAAGCCTCCAGCTGAGCAGCAGAAAATCTAAGTCATGAGTGTCAAAGCTTTAGGTGCAGTTAGCTGGTGGATGTGTTTTTCCCAGAATGCATCTTCAGCTGAGGGGGCTTTAGTTTAAAATGATATAAGACAGAGGTTAAAACATATTCTTTGTTCTATAAATAAAATAATATACTAAACCCTGTATGTATGTTATGGGTAATATATAAGAGTGCATGGCCTCACTATTGCACATACAGGAGCTTTTAATATCATTCAATGACATCACAAAGCAACATTTCTGCTATAAACTGCTGTTAAGGGGAAATCATTTAACCCTCCGAACCCCCCGACCCCCCCTCACAGTTTCCCTTCAAGTCAAATATAACCTGAAACACTCTCTATGGACGGGCTTCTGTATCAGCTGCACAAACATGCAGGTTATGGTATAATGGTTATATGGATTTCATCCATTATTGAGTTTGAATGTTCTTTTTTCCTTCCTTCCTTCCTTCCTTCCTTCCTTCCTTCCTTCCTTCCTTCCTTCCTTCCTTCCTCCCTCCCTCCCTCCCTCCCTCCCTCCCTCCCTCCCTCCTTCCTTTCCTTCCCTCCTCTCCTTCCTTCTTCCTCCCTTCCTCCATCCCTTCTTTCCTTCCCTCCTGTCCTTCCTTCTTCCTCCCTTCCTTCCTTCCTTCCTCCCTGCCTCCTTTCCTTCCTTCTTCCTCCCTTCTTTCCTTCCCTCCTTTCCTTCCTCCCTTCCTTACAATAAGCCTACAATAAGATGCTTAGTGTCAGTGTACTGCTCTTAAATGTGGTATAAAACATTAAAACACTATTTAAAAAGCGTTGTTAGATGGTTGGCTGCTATGGATTCCATTTAATTACTACTTTAAAAATGTCACCCACTATTGAGTTTGAATGTCCCAAATAAAGTTTATCAATTTTAAACTTAATAATAAGAGTTTCAAAACCAAAGAAAAAACCTTCTGAGTCACTGAATGTGAAAATGAGGAAATTCATCTTGTACTGTTTGTTCTGTGAGGCTCACTGACACTTTGGCCTTTTCCTTAAATCAGTGTGATTCTCAAAGCACCAAAACCTTTATGCAGTATGACTTCCTGTCATCTGGCTTATTGTTTTAACCTCCCGGGTCAAACTGACCCCGTCTGTTTTGACTGTTCCTTCTTTCCTCCCTCCATCCCCCTGCCTTCCTCCATTCATTAATTCATTCCTCCCCTCCTTCCTTCTTTCCTTCCTTTCCTTGCTTCCTTCTGTCCGTCTTCCTTCCTTCCTTCTTCCTTCCTGCCTCCTGTCCTTCTTCCTCCCTTCCTTCCCTCCTTTCCTTCCTTCTTCCTTTCTTTCCTTCCTTCCTTCCGTCCTTCATTCCAGCCTCCTTTCCTTCCTTCTTCCTCCATTCCTTCCTTCCCTCCTTTCCTTCCTTCCTTCCTTGACTCAAGGACAACAGGAGGGTTAACAATTTTTAAAAAGAAGTTTAATTCAGGATACGAACATCTTAATTTGAAAGTGAAGAAAGTGTTTCACCTACATTTTTATCTTAGGACTTATTGGGTCAAAATTTTAGCTCCAAAGTTTCAATTTCTTCAGATTTTTTAGCCCTTATTATTTTTGTTGCAGTGCAGCAAACAGCTATAATGAGCATGAAAAGCCTCGGCGTCAGAAATAAATTAATATGCAACAAATAACCACATATAAAAACAACTTTCTAAGTCTTTTTCAACACAGAATCTTTTTTAGAGTTCCACTGAATAAGACCTCACTCTGTAACCTGTAATAAGGCGATGCCACCGCAGCAATGCAAGCAAATAAAAAGGATTTTACCCTGCATAGCAAAAGCAATTCCATTACACATGCAGGTTTCCTTCCTTCCTTCCTTCCCCCCTCCCTCCTATCTTCCTTCCCCCCTCCCTCCTATCTTCCTTCCCCCCTCCCTCCTATCTTCCTTCCCCCCTCCCCTCCTATCTTCCTTCCCTCCTTCCTTCCTTCCTTTTCTCCCCTCCCTCCTTCTCACTTTCTTTCCTCCCCCCTACCTTCCTCCCTTCCTTCCCTTCCCTCCCTCCTTTCCTTCCCTCTTTCCTTCCTTCCTTTTCTCCCTCCCTCCTTCTCACTTTCTTTCCTCCCCCCTACCTTCCTCCCTTCCTTCCCTTCCCTCTTTCCTTCTTACCCTCCTTTCCTCCCCTCCTTCCTTCTTCCTCCCGTCCTTCCTCCCTCCTATCTTCCCTCCTTCCTTCCTTCCTTTTCTCCCTCTTCCTCGCTTTCCTCTCTTCCCTCCCTCCCTCCCGCCCTCCCTCCCTCCCTTCCTCCCTCCCTCCCTTCCCTTTTTCCTCCCTTCCTTCCTTCCTTCCCTCTTTACTTCTTCCTCCTTTCCTTCCTTCTTCCTCCTTTCCTTCCTTCTTCCTCCTATCTTCCCTTTCTCCCTCCCTTCCCCTTCCTTCCTCCCTTCCCTCCCCTCCCTCCCATCCTTCCTCCCTCCTTCAGAAATAAATTAATATGCAACAATTAACCACACATAAAAACAACTTTCTAAGTCTTTTCAACACCAAATCTTTTTTAGAGTTCCACTGAATAAGACCTCACTCTGTAACAGTAATAAGGCGATGCCACCGCAGCATGCAAGCAAATAAAAAGGATTTTACCCTGCATAGCAAAAGCAATTCCATTACACATGCAGGTTTCCTTCCTTCCTACCGCACCCCCTCCCTCCTATCTTCCCTTCTTCCTTCCTTCCTTCCGCCCCCCCTCCCTCCTATCTTCCCTCCTTCCTTCCTTTTCTCCCTCCCTCCTCACTTTCGTTCCTCCCCCCTACCTTCCTCCCCTCCTTCCTTCCCTCTTCCTCCCTCCTATCTTCCCTCCTTCCTTCCTTTCCCTCCCCTCCTTCCTTCCTTTCCTTCCTCCCTCTTCCTTCCTTCCTTTTCTCCCTCTTCCTCCCTTTCCTCTCTTCCCCTCCCTCCCGCCCTCCCTCCCTTCCCGTTTTCCTCCCTTCCTTCCTTCCTTCCCTCTTTACTTCTTCCTCCTTTCCTTCCTTCTTCCTCCTATCTTCCCTTTCTCCCTCCCTTCCCCTTCCTTCCTCCCTTCCCTCCCCTCCCTCCCATCCTTCTTCCTTCTTCCTTCCCCCCTTCTTCAGGAAGTAAATTAATATGCAACAAATAACCACATATAAAAACAACTTTCTAAGTCTTTTCACACCAAATCTTTTTAGAGTTCCACTGAGTAAGACCTCACTCTGTAACAGTAATAAGGCGATGCCACCGCAGCATGCCAGCAAATAAAAAGGAT
>NC_070591.1:5920576-5945695 GCF_027409825.1 Scomber japonicus | reverse complement strand
TATTTGGTGCAGTAGCTCCAAAAATATAGATTCCAGTGGTGTCGAATAAATATCAGATTTCCTTTCCTCCCCCTACCTTCCTCCCTTCCTTCTTTCCTCTGTCCTTCTTTCCTTCCTTCCTCCCTCTTTCTTTCCTCCCCCTACCTTCCTCCTTTCCTCTTTCCTCTGTCCCTTCTTTCCTTCCTTCCTCCCTCTTTCTTTCCTCCCCCTACCTTCCTCCCTTCTTCCTTTCCTCTGTCCTTCTTTCCTTCCTCCTCTTCTTCCTCTCCCTACCCTTCTCCCTCTTCCTTTCCTCTGTCCTTCTTTCCTTCCTCCCTCCCTCTACCTCTTCCTTCTTCCTCCTTCCTTCCTTCTTCCTCCTCCTCCCCTTCCCTTCCTTCTTCCTCCTTTCCTTCCTTCTTCCTCCTCCTTCTCTCTTCCTTCTTCCTCCTCCTCCTTCCTTCCTTCTCTCTTCTTCCTCTCCCTACCTTCCCCCTTCTCCCTTCTTCCTCTGTCCTTCTTTCCTTCCTACCTTCCTTCTGTCTTTCCTCCCTCCCTTCTACCTCTTTCCTTCTTCCTCCTTTCCTTCCTTCTTCCTCCCTCCCTCCCTTCTTCCTTCCTCCTTTCCTTCCTTCTTCCTCCCTCCCTTCCTTCCTGCCTTCTTCCTCCTTCCTTCCTTCCTTCTCTCTTTCTTTCCTCTCCCTATCTTCCTCCCTTCTTCCTTTCCTCTGTCCTTCTTTCCTTCCTACCTTCCTTCCTTCTTTCCTCCCTCCCTCCTACCTCTTTCCTTCTTCCTCCTTTCCTTCCTTCTTCCTCCCTCCCTTCCTCCTTTCTCCCTCCCTCCCTTCTTCCTTCCTCCTGTCCTTCCTCCTTCCTTCCTTCCTTCCCTCTTCCCTTCCTCCCTTCCTTCTTTCCTCTGTCCTTCTTTCCTTCCTTCCTCCCTCTTTCTTTCCTTACTTCCTCCCTCTTTCTTTCTTTCCTTCCTCCCTCCCTCTTTGAATCCCTCCTTTGCTTTTCAACAGTAGGTTCAATGTTCTCCATAATGTCATAACTTTCCTAACAAATGGAAGCTTAATTTTGGACTACATCATTAATTGCATTCATGAAGTAGTCACATTACAGCCTTGAAATAGCTTTGATTTGAATGGAAATCATTTATTTAGTGACTCACATGAGATCTCACATGTGGGAGAGAGGCTCAGGTCCTTTTATTTGTCTTAAAGCTAAATCTACTGTTTGAAAACTCTTCCAATAAAGCATAAATCTCACCCTTGTGTAGCTTTTTCAAAATTATAATATAATATAATAGTCTTTATTGTTTTTGTACATGTACAATGAAATCAAAAGCAATCCTTGTTGGTGCTATAAGTTTAAAAAAAAGTGACCCTGTCTGTTTTGACTGTTCCTTCCTTCCTTCCTTCCTTCCTTCCTTCCTTCCTTCCTTCCTCCCTCTTTCTTTCCTTCCTTCCTCCCTCTTTGTTACCTTCCTTCCTCCCTCCCTCTTTCTTTCCTCCCCCTACCTTCCTCCCTTCCTTCTGTCCTTCTTTCCTTCCTTCCTCCCTTCCTCTTTTCCTTTCTCCCTCCTTCCTTCCTTCCTTCCTTCGTCCCTTCCTCTTTTCCTTTCTCCCTCCTCCCTTCCTTCCTTCTTTCATCTGTCCTTCTTTCCTTCCTTCCTCCCTTCCTCTTTTCCTTTCTCCTTCCTTTCTTCCTTCCTTTCTTCTTTCCTCTCTTGAGGGTTAAATATCAAACTGAATGAACCAGCCCACCATGAAATCCACCATCCCATATTTGCATCTTTCCTTCATCCTCCTGTCATCATCAAGCGTGTTCACGTTGCATGTTTAATAGATGCTTGCATGTTTAATAGAACATAACGTGAGAGTTGAGTTCTGTCTGTAATTTATTCTACATTTAAACAGCCCTTCAACCAATTTCCTCGCACAGATGGCACAGCAAATGCGATCAGGGATATCAGCACAATTTGCGATCAGGGATATTAGCACAATTGTCTCCATCACTCTGCAGCCATTTGTAAACCCATATTAGCAGTTTTCTTGGCAAACAGAAAAACACTCAACCAAACCAGGGCCTTATTAAATCCTCTTAAAATTCAATAGCTGGTATGAAATTGAATATTCTTGGGATTCAGATGAACATTTCAGTGTAGGGATGACTCACTTTTATGTATGTTTGGTGATTTGAATTAGCACTTGTAGAGTAAGAAAATCTAAATTATTAGTGCATTAGAAGTGGAAATCAAATATTTGTGTCACTTTGAAAAGGCTGGATAGGTGAACATGGCACATATTTAGATTACAGCAATGAAAAATGAAGCAGGGTACCGTGACCAAAACAAAGATGGCGTGGGAGCAGGAATTGGGCATAATATTCACAGAGGAAGGGCAGGAGAGGGCCATTAACCCTCTTGTTGTCCTCGAGTCAAGGAAGGAAAGGAGGGAGGAAGGATGGAAGGAAGGGAGGAAGAAGGAAGGATGGGAGGAAGAAGGAAGGACTCGAGGAAGGAAGGAAGGGAGGAAGAAGGGAGGAATATAGAAGGAAAGGAGGGAGGAAGGATGGAAGGAAGGAAGGGAAGAAGAAGGAAGAAAATTAGGAAGAAGGAAGGAAAGGAGGGCCGAAGGATGGAAGGAAGGGAGGAAGAAGGAAGGAACGGAGGGAGGAAGGATGGAAGGAAGGGAGGAAGAAAGGAAGGAAGGAAAGAAGGTAAGAAACAACAGTCAAAACAAACAGGGTCAATTTGACCCGGGAAGACGACAGGAAGGTTAAAAGGACCCACACAAGCTCGTTCTGTGCCCGACTTGGACTGATACAGTTCAAAGTCCTGCATAGGGTCCATTTCTCTAAAGCTCAATTATCTGAAATATTTCCAGAAGTGGAAGATAGGGGAGACAGATGTCATCAATCTCCATGCAATTTAAGTCACATGTTCTATTCTTGCTCAAAGTTAACCTTTGTATTGTCCTCCTGGGTCAAATTGACCCAGTCTGTTCCTTCTTTCCTCCCTTCCTTCCTTCCTTCCTTCCTTCCTCCTTTCCTTCCTTCCTCTCCCTCATCTCCTTCCTTCCCTCTTACCCTCCTTCCTTCCATCCTTCTTCCCTCCCTCTTTTCCTTCCTTCCTTCCTTCCTTCTTCCTCCCTCCCTTCCTTGACTCGAGGACAACAGGAGGGTTAATAGAGAGTGTTTTCTGATACATGCAGTTTATAGTTGGGTGGGTGGGTGGGGGTCCGACTCTTGTGAGGGTGGGATGGAGGGGGGGGGGCGGTTAGAAGAGGAAAATGAGGGGAGGTACTGCATTATATGTGTGTTCTTAATACCTGCAATAACCTCAATAAAGAAATGAATATTTAAAAAAAAAAAGAAGGGAGGTAATTATTCATCTTATATCTTTTTGTTTACTGCCGCATGCACGCTCTCACTGCCATCGTCCCCTCGGCTTTCACATCATTTAGAGGCTTCACAGAATGAAGCATTGATCACAGAGGTGGAGGAGAGAGTAGTATGGATCAGGCTGCTAATTTGAATATGAATGAAATGTCAGATCAATGAGCGACCCTGCAACATAACCTCAAGCGTCAAGCACCAAAGCGAGAAAGAAGGGTCAAAATGTGAA
Organism: Scomber japonicus; assembly: GCF_027409825.1. NCBI lineage: Eukaryota > Metazoa > Chordata > Actinopteri > Scombriformes > Scombridae > Scomber > Scomber japonicus. The sequence goes on along the minus strand of NC_070591.1, from coordinate 5,942,088 downwards.
AGTACTATACGACTCGGACAAAGCAGCATAGTCAGCATTTCTTTATAGAGACATACAGACACAAATATACAGTCACACTCCACCATGCTGCTCTCGAGCCATTGAGTTATTGTTCAACGGAGAACAGACAGGCTTTAGAAGCACTCTCCTTTCACTTGTGTTACACTTAACCCTCCTGTTGTCCTGGAGTCAAAGAAGGAAGGAAGGGAGGAAGGAGGGAAGGAAGGAAGAATGAAGGAAAGGAGGGAGGAAAGGAGGGAGGAAGGAGGGAAGGAAGGAAGAATGAAGGAAAGGAGGGAGGGAGGAAGGGAAGGAGGGAGGAAGGAAAGAAGGAAAGGAGGGAGGGAGGAAGGGAGGGAGGAGGGAAGGAAGGAAGAATGAAGGAAAGGAGGGAGGAAGGAAAGAAGGAAGAAAGAAGGAAAGGAGGGAGGGAGGAAGGAAGGAAAGAAGGGAGGAAGGAGGGAGGGAGGGAGGAAGGAAAGAAGGAAGAAAGAAGGAAAGAGGAATGAAAGGGGGAGGAAGGAAGGAAGGAGGGAGGAAAGAAAGAGAGAAGGAGAGAGGAAGGAAGGAAAGGAAGGAGGGAGGGAGGGAGGAAGGAAAGAAAGAGAGAAGGAGAGAATTAAGGAAATGAGGGAAGGAAAGGAGGGAGGAAGGAAGTAGGGAAGAAGGAAGGAGTGAGGAAAGAAAGAGAGAAGGAGGGAATTAAGGAAATGAGGGAAGGAAATGAGGAAGGAAAGAAGGAAGGAAAGGAGGGAGGAAAGAAAGAGAGAAGGAGATAGGAAGGAAGAAGGAAAGGAGGGAGAAAAGAAAGAGAGAAGGGAGGAAGGAAGGAAGAGAGGAAAGAAGGAACAGTCAAAACGGACGGGGTCAATTTGACCCGGAAGGATGACACAAGGGTTAAATTCCTCATCTCCTTTCCATTTCTATCTTCTTTTCTTTTTTCTTCCCTCTCTCCACAAACAATGAAAATATAACTGATCCTTGTCCTGACTGTTGTTTTCTCATGTTCTTATTACTGTGGGCAGAGGACAGAATAAGTGTTTGTAGAGCAGCCTCATAACTTTAACAGTGACCGGCTTCATCGTGTTAGCTTCATTAGTTTGACTCTGCTTTTATCTGCTGGAGGAAAGGAGCCGTCTAATGAACCGCTGCTTCAAAGCTTAGAAAGAAAATGCAGAGTCAACATTTTATTTTCCTAATGAATAAGTCTCTTATTTTAACCTTCCTGTCGTCCTCCCGGGTCAAATTGACCCAGTCTGTTATGATTGTTCCTTCCTTCCTTCCTTCCTTCCTCTCTCTTTCTTTCCTCCCCCTACCTTCCTCACTTCCTTCTTTCCTCTGTCCTTTCTTTCCTTACTCCCTCCCTCTTTGTTACCTTCCCTACTTCCTTCCTTCCTTCCTGCCTCCTTCTCTCTTTCTTTCCTCCCCCTACCTTCCTCCCTTCCTTCTTTCCTCTGTCCTTTTTTCCTTCCTCCATCCCTCTTTGTTACCTTCCCTCCTTCCTTCCTTCCTTCCTGCCTCCTTCTCTCTTTCTTTCCTCCCTCCCTTCCTCTCATCCTCTTTTCATTTGTACTTCTTTCCTTCCTTCTTCCCTTCCTCTTTTCCTTTCTCCTTCCTTCCTTCCTTCCTTTCTCGAGGACAACAGGAGGCTTAAATAAATTGATTATTCATGTAAAAATGTCCTAAAATCAAAGAAAATGTCCATTGCACTTTATTTTAAGTTTACATACATAAATACACCTGGTTGACTTTCTTCCTGCCACCTCCACCTACAATCTTCCACTAACACTACCTCAGTTTTAATTTCTCTCTCTCTTTTTTTTACCCTTCTTTCTATCTCACCTCTATTCTGAATCTCACCAACCTCAAATCCCAAAGTGTCCGTCCACTCACCATCACCATTCACCACTGCACCCAAACCCTTCAAGACATCATTTAACCCTTCAGACTATCAGGTTTTCTCCCAGTGAGGATTAAATGATGTAAATAAGGCCCAATCCAGCTTTTGTTGCTGCCTGTCCTTCTTAATTCACGTGCATCAACTAAAGGACTCGAGTCTTTGTACTTGATTTACACAGACACAACAAATATGCAGCTTTATTAGAATAACTATAACAGCATGCAAGCAAACCTGACTCCAAATAAGAAAGGATCCCACAACCAATTAAGTCACAAAATAAATGTTGTGGAATAATATGCTCCAGTCAATCACCTGCACTAAAATGTGCAATAAACTCAATCTGAGTTAAGCTTTTAAACATAAAACAGCCATTAAAAGTGATATTTAGTGAAATGGTTTAATGGATTTCTCTCTGTACTGTATGAGTGAAAACATTGCTGCAGTGGCCTGAAATGCTGTAAGTGTCAGAGTATAGAAGTATAAAATGTATATGTTTAGAATAGGGCTGTCAGCGTTAACGTGTTAATCGCGATTAGATTCATCAAATCGATAACGCGTTAATTTTTTAAAATCGCATTTTAATGTTGCGAGCCTTTTTGTGCCTTCTACTCCCCCGTAGACGGCTCCTCTAGCTGTAGCGCTATGCTTTGAAGTGGCCTCCTGCAGTAAACCTACCGCGCTGATGGAAAGTAAGAGAGCTACTGGACTTTTGAACGGCTTGTTTAACTTTAAAACACTTCCAGACGCTTCAGTTGACAAGTCAAAAGTAAAATGCAACCTGTGTCAAACGGAGTTTAACTACCACCGGAGTACGTGGAGTTTGAGTTAGCACCTCCACGCTAAACACCCAGGTAATTATAAAAATAAATAAAACAGTTAGCAGGCATTTGGCCAAGTCAATCAGCAGTCGAGTTCTACTTTAATGAGCAAAGTCACAATCTTACAGGAATAAGTTGTTATATTTTGAGGAAAAAAACTGAAGAATTAAGAAGATAAGTGACCAACTGTAAATCAGACTGAATCTCATCATATGAAGATGTTTTCCACAGATTGTGGCATTACTACTCTGAGTCTATATTATAATACACAATACTATGATGGGCTGTTAGTGTTTTCTGCAGTTGGGTTGTTTGTTTTTGTTTTCTTGTTTTTTTTTTTTTTTTGCATTTAAAAAAAAACAACAACCAGCTGAGGCCAAGCTATGACATCACATTCTCTAATGGCTCTGGAACCCCGGTGATGTCATACAGCTCGATGATGTCATAGGGCCACATTAACTCAGAAACTCTAAAGTCAGAGACCATCGAGGCAGGGATCATTTTCTCAGTGACACTCAGAGCGTCCACTAGGAAAAAGCTTTTCACACACTTCACACAAACTCTCTATAGATCTGATAGAATCTGTGTTGAACCGAAATGGCGAGAAGAAATATCTCAAGACATCAAGTAAGAATTCTTTTTAACCAGAAATTCTTTTGGCAATTTTTTTTTATCTACTTATTTGATTCAACCAAAAATCATTGTGTGAAAGGGAAATATTTTATATTGTTAGTTTGATATGTTGCAGTTGGGTGTTGAAATATTAAACATCTGTATTTAAGAGACTTTATTTAAGAGAAATACAGAAACTATATTTGACAGACTGAAACAATCGTATCTTGTTGCATGAAAATGATTTACTTGTAGTTGTTAAGGCTTATAATAAAACATGGACTTTAAGACAGTGCATGTACATAATGTAACTGTTTGAAAATAATGATGATGATTAATGATGATAAAAAAAAGTATCTCACATCCTGTTAGATATTTCAGATGTATTTTTATTTAAACATTTTCTCAGGAGAATGAAACAATTAGTTTTAATGGCAGCAGATCATTCAGCTGTATAAATAAGTGTAAAGATGAAGGACTTCCTGTGTGTCTGTGTGTATCTACAGTGAGAATGGGACAGTATTTTTACCTGCATGTACATTTCTGTCTTTCAGGCATTTAGCCAAATGCAGCGCGATAATAGCAATATCGCGGAGTCCCTGCGTCAAGCGCTGCTGGACTCGATAGCAGAAAACAAGAAGCTGGTCTCAGAAGTCTCTGCAATAAAGCAGCAGCTGGCCGACCGAGAGATGAGCAGCGAGCAGGAACGAACCAAACTGCTCAGTGAAAAAAACACTTTGGCTGCAAATCTGTCTCGGGCCAATAAAAAGTTCAGTGACATGGAGGGAGGCACCAAGCAGCTTCAGAAGCAGTTTTATGACCTGCGCTGGGAGATGAACAAAAGACTCAAACAAAAGAGAGAAGTTGTTCAATCTCTCCAACTCTCCATCACTGCTGACCAAAAACATCAGCAGGAGGATGTGGAGACGAAGCTGCAGCAGGTCAGCCAGGAGAAGGCCGACATGACGGAGATCATGAGCCAGAAGGAGAAGGAGCAGCTTCAGAAGCAGCTGTACGATCTGCGCTGGGAGATGAACGAAAAACTGAAAGAAAAAGAAAAAGAAGTTCACTCCCTGAACCAATCGCTCCTGGGTTCCTCTCTGGAGAAGCGTCTCTTACAGGAGGAAGAGATCGCAAATCAGGCCAACAAAAAAATCAGTGACATGGAAGAAGATGCAAAACAGCTTCAGAAGCAGTTTTATGACCTGCGCTGGGAGACGAACAAAAGACTGAAACAAAAGGAAGAAGTTGTTCAAACGCAGAAGCAATCACTCCAACAAGTCACTAAAATAAACTCTGAATGGCAAAGCAAGCTTCTTAAAGAGAAGGAGGCTGCTGCTGACCTGGAGAGGAAGCTGCAGCAGGTCAGCCAGGAGAAGGCCGACATGACGGCGATCATCAGCCAGAAAGAGAAGGAGCTGATGGACAGTTTGGCTGAACTGAGCCAACACAAAACTAAATATGAAGCTCTGGAGAAACGTCTCTCTGATGAGGAAGCAGAGAGAAAGTCCAGAGTGGAGAAAGCAAAGGAGCTGCATCTGAAAGCAGAAGATGAGCAACTCCAGACAGTTCAATCCCTCCAACAGGAAGTCACTGAACTAAACAGCAAGCTTCTTAAAGAGAAAGAGGCTGCTGCTGACCTGGAGACGAAGCTGCAGCAGGTCAGCCAGGAGAAGGCCGACATGACGGCGATCATCAGCCAGAAAGAGAAGGAGCTGATGGACAGTTTGGCTGAACTGAGCCAAAATCAGATCACCATCAAGACAAATGAGTCTGAGTGGAAAATGAAATACAAAGCTCTGGAGAAACATCTCTTACAGGAGGAAGCAGAGAGAAAATCCAGAGTGGAGAAAGAACAGGAGCTGCTGAGAGAAAGTCTGAAAGCCAAACATGAGCGACTCCAGAAAGAGAAACTCATGAAGGAAGAGATCGCAAATCTGACTCAGGCCAATCAAAAGCTCAGTGACATGGAGGGAGGCACCAAGCAGCTTCAGAAGCAGATGTACGACCTGCGCTGGGAGACCAAACAGAAACTGAAACTAAAAGAAGAAGAAGTTCGATCCTTGAAGCAATCCCTCCAACAGGAAGTCACTAAAATAAACACCGAATGGCAAAGCAAGCTTCTTAAAGAGAAGGAGGCTGCTGCTGACCTGGAGAGGAAGCTGCAGCAGGTCAGCCAGGAGAAGGCCGACATGACGGCGATCATCAGCCAGAAGGAAGCTGAATATGAAGCTCTGGAGAAACGTCTCTCAGAGGAGGAAGCACGTCTGGAGCTGCTGAAACAGCAAAACACTAAACTACAGGTAGGAACATTCACATGTGATTAATAAGCTGTTATTTATTTCAGAGTTTCACTTTTAAACACAGAAAATAAAGATTCATTATGTGTTTGTTGGTTTGTTTCAGGAGCTGGCTCAACTAACGGACAGAGAAAAGATCAAAATGAGAAAGAGAGAAAAGAAAGCCCAGAAGGAAACAGAGGAAAGATTAAAGAAAGAGATACAAGAGAAGGAGAAGGAGGAGAAGAAGAGACTGAAGAGAGAAAAGAAAGAGCAGAAAGAACATGATAAGAGAGAGAAGGAACGGTTAAAGAAAGAAAATAAGGAGAGGGAAGATGGAGAGAAAAAAGAGAAGGACAGAAAGAGTAACTAAAGAGACTTCTGTCATCTCTCCATCCATCCATCACACAACACACACACACACACACACACACAATACACAACACACAACACACACACACACAACACACTACACACAACACACCACAGATTAACCAAATATTATTTATTATATAATTAATTTGGAAAAAAGCCAAAAAAAAAGAAAAAAAAAAAAACTATGAAAAATTATAAATATAATGTAAATAATCCTGTAAATACATCAAATAAGAATGTAAATATAAAATAATGTAAATACTAAAAATAAAAATTTTTTTATAGTAAATTATATATATTATATAGTAAATCATATTTTTATATTAAATTATATTTTTATATTAAATCATATATTTTTGTATTAAATCATATATTTTTGTATTAAATCATATTTTTATAGCAAATCATATATTTTTATAGTAAATTATATTTTTATAGTAAATCATATATTTTTATAAATAATCATGTATCCTATAATAAAAACTATATATCTGTAAATATCTGTATATATAGTTTAATAATAAATAAATAAAATATAAAATAAGTGAAAAGTTTCAGTTTTTTGTACTTTTATTTTATTTTTAATAGAAACATTCATTGTGCTGTAATATAGAAATGTTACTAACTTCTTCTTCTGGAGGTTTTGTTCTCTCTCATCTCACAGGTTGACTCCACTCCTCACCTGCTGCTGCTTTTATTATATCACTCACATTTCTGGTTGGCTCTCTCTCTCTCTCTCTCTCTTTGTTCTGTGAAGCACCTCAGCATCAATGTCTGATAAACAACATTTTATATTAAACAAAGAGAAAAGGGAAAAAGCAAAGCTGTGTAATGACAGGAACGTCATAACTGATCATAACCAGGTGATTAACCTGCTGAGACTCTCTGTGTCATATGGGAACATCATATTTTGGGTTTGCTGGACCTTTTACTTCATGGGTGTCAAACTCACTTTCATTCAAGGGCCATATACAGACCAATTTAATCTCACGTGGGCCGGATCATTAAAAAGATGGAAGGAAGGAAGGAAGGAAGGAAGGAAGAATAGACCCATTTTCTTTTATTTCGTGTTTCTGTGCAGCTTCAGGCACTAATACACATCACATTATATTAGGGCTGTCAGCGTTAACGCGTTAATCGCGATTAGATTAATGCAATCCATAACGCATTAATTTTTTTTAATCGCATTTTAATGTTGCAAGCGTTTTTGTCCCTTCTACTCCCCCGTAGACGGCTCCTCTAGCTGTAGCGCTATGCTTTGAAGTGGCCTCCTGCAGTAAACCTACCGCGCTGATGGAAAGTAAGAGAGCTACTGGACTTTTGAACGGCTTGTTTAACTTTAAAACACTTCCAGACGCTTCAGTTGACAAGTCAAAAGTAAAATGCAACCTGTGTCAAACGGAGTTTAACTACCACCGGAGTACGTGGAGTTTGAGTTAGCACCTCCACGCTAAACACCCAGGTGCAGCCAAGCGAGCCTCAACTCCACCAAAGGACCATTTTGGAGTGTGGGAGTCGCAGCAGAGCCGTGATTGATTCCCAGTTAAGACACTCTGGTAAGAAATGCTTTACATTATGGGCTTAAAACTGCCTTCAAATGTAAAATAACAGGATTTTAAACATGCAATTCAAAACGTGATTAATCGCGATTAACTATGGAAACTCTTAATCTCGATTAAAAATTAATCGTTTGACAGCCCTAGTTTAGAAAAAAGACTTTTAAATCCTACCTTTAAAGCTTCTCTGCTCCTTTGTAGCATCAGTAAAGTCTTGATCAAATTCCCTTTTCAGAAAGTGAACAAAATAGAAGATGACTGCAGCTCTTTCTCCATCATTGATCATTGTCCCGCTGTGACAGAGGTATTTCCATATGAGAAAATGTCGTTTTAAATTCCTGCTCGGTTTGTTGAAAGAAAAGCGTATTTACATGTCAACGCTTAATTTTAATTCAAAGGGACACATTTTTATGCAGTGTTTGCTGTAAACCAGGGATGTCAAACATGCGGCCCGTGAGCCAGATCCGGCCCGCCGAAGGGTCCAATCCGGCCCACTTTCCTTATTCCTCCCTTCCTTGCAAATTCCCTTCCTTCCTTTCTGTCTTCTTTTTCTTCCTTCCTTCCTTCCTTCCTGTCTTCTTTTTCTTCCTTCCTTCCTATCTTTCATTCCTGTCTTCTCTTCCTCCTCCTCCTTCTTGTCCTTCCTTCCTTCCTTTCTGTCTTCTTTTTCAACCTTCCTTCCTACTCTGACATCCTGTCTTCTCTTCCTTCTCCTCCTTCTTTTCCTTCCTTCCTTCTTTCTATCTGTCCTTCCTTCTATCCTTTCCTTCCTTCCTATCTTTCATTCCTGTCTTCTCTTCCTTCTCCTCCTTCTTGTCCTTCCTTCCATCTGTCCTTTCTTCCTTCCTTCTTTCAAGTCTTCTCTTTCTTTCTTCCTTCCTTCCTACTTTCATCCTGTCTTCTCTTCCTTCTCCTCCTTCTTTTCCTTCCTTCCTTCTTTCTATCTGTCCTTCCTTCCTTCCTTCTTTCAAGTCTTCTTTTCCTTCCTTCCTTCCTACCTACCTTCCTTTCTGTCTTCTTTTTCTTCCTTCCTTCTTTCTTTCTTTCTTTCTATCTGTCCTTCCTTCCTTCCTTCTTTCAAGTATTCTTTTCTTCCTTTCTCCTTCCTTCCTTCCTTCCTTCCTTCCTTTTAATGATCTGGCCCACCTGAGATTAAATTAGGCAGTATGTGGCCCTTGAATGAAAATGAGTTTGACACCCATGCTGTAAACTAAGGACGAAATGCTCAGGTTTAAATTTATATTTCCACATTGGACCCCCAAAAAAAAATTACAGTCACATCCTGTAGTTGAGTCGGGGGACAAAGATAAGCACAAATGTATTACTGCTGCAAAAAGCTTTCTGTGTTGCTGACGATATGTGATGCAATTTTCTCCGCTTCCTTACCTCACCCTCGCTCTCTGCCTCTTGATCTATCAAACAGAAATCCATACGACACACCTGTACACTCTGCTCATGATAGCATAGAATAAGATAACTTTAAGGCCAACCATGCGGCTGCACAAGTATATACTCGTTTATTAAACTAGTTCACAAGATAACGGCACGATAATCAGTTATTGCCTGAACTCCTGTGTGAAATGTCTATGAAAGAGTATAACGGCTCATTTCCACCAGCTAATAATAAAATTGCCTTGTATGTATCATGCACTGACATGCTTAAGCCCCCCCACCCCCCTCCCCTCAAGCACAGGAGCTTTAAGTGATAGGAAGGAAAGGAGGGAGGAAGGAAGGAAGGAAGGGAGGGAGGAAGAAGGAAGGAGAGAGGGAAGGAAGGAGTGAAGGAAAGAAGGAGTGAGGGAGAAGGAAGGAAGGAAGAAAAGGAGGGAGGAAGGAAGGAAAGAAGGGAGGGAGGAAGGAAAGAAAGGGGGAAGGAAGGAAGAAGGAAGGAAAGAAGGAGGGAAGGAAGGAAAGAAGGAATGAGGGAGGGAAGGAAGGAAGAAGGAAGGAAAGGAGGAGGGAAGGAAGGAAGGAAGGAAGGAAGGAAAGAAGGAATGAGGGAGGGAAGGAAGGAAGAAGGAAGGAAAGGAGGAGGGAAGGAAAGAAGGAGTGAGGGGGAAGGAAGGAAGGAAACGAGGAAGGAAGGAAAGGAGGGAGGGAAGAAGGAAAGAAAGGGGGAAGGAAGGAAGAAAGAAGGAAAGGATGAAGGAAGGAAGGCAGGAAAGAAGGAGTGAGGGGAAGGAAGGACAGAAGGAAGGAAGAAAGGGTCAATTTGATCCGGGAGGACGATATGAGGGTTAAACTAGTTCACAAGATAACGGCACGATAATCAGTTATTGCCTGAACTTCTGTGTGAAATGTCTATGAAAGAGTATCACGGCTCATTTCCACCAGCTAATAATAAAATTACCTTGTATGTATCATGCACTGACATGCTGAAGCCTGAAGCCCCCCCCCCCTCCTCCTCCTCCCCTCAAGCACAGGAGCAGGAGCTTTAAGTGATAGGAAGGAAAGGAGGGAGGAAGGAAGGAAGGAAGGGAGGAAGAAGGAAGGAAAGGAGGAAGGAAGGAAGGAGGGAGGGGAGGAAGGAAAGGAGGGAGGGAGGAAGGAAGGAAAGAAGGGAGGAAGGAAGGAAAGAAGGGAGGGAGGAAGGAAAGAAAGGGGGAAGGAAGGAAGAAGGAAGGAAAGAAGGAGGGAAGGAAGGAAAGAAGGAATGAGGGAGGGAAGGAAGGAAGAAGGAAGGAAAGGAGGAGGGAAGGAAGGAAGGAAAGAAGGAATGAGGGAGGGAAGGAAGGAAAGGAGGAGGGAAGGAGGGAAGGAAAGAAGGAGTGAGGGGGAAGGAAGGAAGGAAAGGAAGAAGGAAGGAAACGAGGAAGGAAGAAAGAAGGAACGAAAGGAGGAAGGAAGGAAGGGAGGAAAGAAGGAAGGAAAGGAGGGAGGAAGGAAGGAGGGAAGGAAAGAAGGGAGGAAGGAAAGAAAGGGGAAGGAAGGAAGGAAGGAGGGAGGGATGGACAAAAAAGGGGGAAGGAAGGAAGAAGGAAGGAAGGAAAGAAGGGAGGGAGGAAGGAAGGAAAGGAGTGAGGGGGAAGGAAAGAAAGAAAGGGGGAAGGAAGGAAGAAGGATGGAAAGAAGGAAGGAGGGAGGGGAGGAAGGAAGGAAAGGAGGGAGGAAGGAAGGAGGGAAGGAAAGAAGGAGAGAAGGAATAAAAAATTACCTTGTATGTATCACACACTGACATCCCCCCAAGCCCAGGAGCAGTAAGTGATAGGAAGGAAGGAAAGGAGGGTGGGAGGGAAGGAAAGAAGGAGTGACTTACTGCCCCCCCCCCCCCCCCCCCCCCCCGAGCCCAGGAGCAGTAAGTGATAGGAAGGAAGGAAAGGAGGGAGGGAGGAGGGAAGGAAAGAAGGAGTGACTTACTGCCCCCACCTCCCCCACCGAGCCCAGGAGCAGTAAGTGATAGGAAGGAAGGAAAGGAGGGAGGGAGGAGGGAAGGAAAGAAGGAGTGACTTACTGCCCCCCCCCCCCCCCCCGAGCCCAGGAGCAGTAAGTGATAGCAGACTGTTTCATTGACTGAGCCCCACACACTGATATACAGAGCCTGAATTCTCTTTAGTCCATATTGACTTTGTCTTTACAACTGTCATGAACTAATTTCATGCTTCGAGTGGCTCTTTTTTCCTCGAGCCCCCCACCCCCCACCACCACCACCACCCCCCACCCCCCACCCTTTTGCTCTTGGGGTACAACGCTGAGGAAATATATAGCAAAAGGAAACAGAATGTCTTGATTGTCTGATGCTACTGAACCATAGATGTTCCAGTATAGTGTTATCGTGCTGTATTACAGAGGAGATGTGCTGCAGTGTCTTTGTACGGTCACGCTTTGCCACAAATAAATGCACGTAGTTAAAGTAGAGTAAACAAGCCGCCAGCCGTCTGCTTGATAGATCTCACTTTTATATAATGTGTAACAGACGATATGAAGCTTAAGATTATATTTAAATAATCGAAGGAAAGATTTCTGCATTCAGCACATGTAAAAAAACGAAACACATAAATACCAACTGAAATCACATTTGATCACCTCTCTTTGCAGCAACATATTATTAAATGTGATGTAAAGAGGGGTCAATTATGTTTTTTGTGTGTCCATGTGGTTTTGTCAAATTTAAAGGGGTTAAAATTTGAAAGTAAACATATGAATAACTTGCACCAGCATCAAATTTCTGCTTTTAATCACTTAAATACACTCTTTTCCTTTTCCTTCATTCCTTCCTTCCTTCCTCCCTCACTCCTTACTCCTTTCCTTCCTTCCTTCCTTCCTTCCTCGTTTCCTTCCTCCCTTCCTTCTCTACTAATTTCCTTCCTCTTTTCGTCCTTATTCCTTTCCTTGCTTCCTCCTTCCTTCCTTCCTTCCTTGCTTCCTCCCTTCCTCTCTCCTTTCCTCCCTTCCTCTCTCCTTTCCTCCCTCCCTCCATCCTTACTCCTTTCCTTCCTTACTACCTTCCTTCCTTCCTTCTCTCCTAACTTCCTTCCTCTTTTCCTCCTTCCTCATTTCCTTCCTTCTGTTACATTTTAACAAACCCGATGCTGCTTTTAAGACCATTTGTTAAGATATTTTTTTAAATTGCTCATCTTTCCAACCTTTATTACTCACTGACACATATATAACGGATGTAACAGTATACTAAATTCAAGGTTTCACAGGAGTCACAGTTTTTTTGGTAGAGCTGAAAAATGTAAGCATCCAACTATGGGTGATTGGCCAAGGAGTGACAAGTGAATCAAGCAAAGATAATCGTTAATTTCACAGATGTTGATAATTAGTCTTGTCAAAAGTCTTAAGCTCTACAGGGAGATTTTTATAATCGAGGGACATCAGTCCTGAGCAGCAGCAAGATAAAATCCCCCCATGGAGTCCAGACTCTGGTGACTGATGACTTCTGCTAAAACTGATAAGGTTGATGAGGTTGATGAAGTGATGAATCTGTGAACGCTGGGTGGTGATGGAGGAGTGGAGGAGGGAACATAACGACAGCATGAAAGCACTAAAAGCAGAGAGGGAGAAAATATGTTTAAAAAGATCCTGTTGGATACATGTGACGAGCTGATGTTTACGATGATGACAGCAAAGGAAATTATGAGTGACCATGCATGAGAGATGTGAAAAGCATGATGATATTATTAATTAATACTTGTTGCTAAGGGAAACTAGCTAACCGTATATAAAGTAGTGTAAACTAGCTAACTGTATATAAAGTAGTGTAAACTAGCTAACTGTATATAAAGTAGTGTAAACTAGCTAACTGTATATAAAGTAGTATAAACTAGCTAACTGTATATAAAGTAGTGTAAACTAGCTAACTGTATATAAAGTAGTGTAAGCTAGCTAACTGTATATAAAGTAGTGTGAACTAGCTAACTGTATATAAAGTAGTATAAACTAGCTAACTGTATATAAAGTAGTGTAAGCTAGCTAACTGTATATAAAGTAGTGTGAACTAGCTAACTGTATATAAAGTAGTGTAAACTAGCTAACTGTATATAAAGTAGTATAAACTAGCTAACTGTATATAAAGTAGTATAAACTAGCTAACTGTATATAAAGTAGTGTAAACCAGCTAACTGTATATAAAGTAGTATAAACTAGCTAACTGTATATAAAGTAGTGTAAACTAGCTAACTGTATATAAAGTAGTATAAACTAGCTAACTGTATATAAAGTAGTGTAAACTAGCTAACTGTATATAAAGTAGTGTAAGCTAGCTAACTGTATATAAAGTAGTGTGAACTAGCTAACTGTATATAAAGTAGTATAAACTAGCTAACTGTATATAAAGTAGTGTAAGCTAGCTAACTGTATATAAAGTAGTGTGAACTAGCTAACTGTATATAAAGTAGTGTAAACTAGCTAACTGTATATAAAGTAGTATAAACTAGCTAACTGTATATAAAGTAGTATAAACTAGCTAACTGTATATAAAGTAGTAAACTAGCTAACTGTATATAAAGTAGTGTAAACTAGCTAACTGTATATAAAGTAGTATAAACTAGCTAACTGTATATAAAGTAGTATAAACTAGCTAACTGTATATAAAGTAGTAAACTAGCTAACTGTATATAAAGTAGTATAAACTAGCTAACTGTATATAAAGTAGTATAAACTAGCTAACTGTATATAAAGTAGTGTAAACTAGCTAACTGCATATAAAGTAGTGTAAACTAGCTAACTGTATATAAACTAGTGTAAACTAGCTAACTGTATATAAAGTAGTATAAACTAGCTAACTGTATATAAAGTAGTAAACTAGCTAACTGTATATAAAGTAGTGTAAACTAGCTAACTGTATATAAAGTAGTGTAAACTAGCTAACTGTATATAAAGTAGTGTAAACTAGCTAACTGTATATAAAGTAGTGTAAGCTAGCTAACTGTATATAAAGTAGTATAAACTAGCTAACTGTATATAAAGTAGTATAAACTAGCTAACTGCATATAAAGTAGTGTAAACTAGCTAACTGTATATAAACTAGTGTAAACTAGCTAACTGTATATAAAGTAGTATAAACTAGCTAACTGTATATAAAGTAGTAAACTAGCTAACTGTATATAAAGTAGTGTAAACTAGCTAACTGTATATAAAGTAGTGTAAACTAGCTAACTGTATATAAAGTAGTGTAAACTAGCTAACTGTATATAAAGTAGTATAAACTAGCTAACTGTATATAAAGTAGTGTAAACTAGCTAACTGTATATAAACAGAGACATTATAATAAGAGGAGACATATCACTCCCATTGAAATGCATAGGGAAACTACGTAACGCCAAGATGGCCGGTGTTTGCACATGTCCCGCCTCTTCTGGTGCCGTTGCTCCAATCATTTTGCTGGTCCAACGCGGTCACGTTTTTGCGACACTTGGAAGTCATTTTCAACAGCGACATTTTAAAACACATGATCAGCAGTTTATACTACTTTGTGTACATATATTTTGTAATGCTTTATCCAAAATTGTGGCATGATCTGGGAAAGTTGACTGTGAGTAAACTCCTGTCTCTGCTGTGAGCGTAAGATGACGTCTTGCTGTCAGTGCCTGCCGTAAATGAAGACTGTCGTGAAGTATTGCGCATGCGCAGTTCAAGATGCCTGTAAGGAAAAAGGCTTTTAAAACGTTAATTTGATACCAAACCATCAAACCCTTTCAGCGATTATAGTTTGATTTTCATCGTGATTTCAAAACATATGTTTTTTATGTCCCTTAGACCTCGGAAAATGGAGATACAGCTCTCTCCCTATTCATTTAGATAGCCGGTTGGTCTTCCTATGGCCAAATAGCTGCCCGGAGGCGTGGCCAATTTTGCCGCCGAGTGAGATGACTTGCCTTAGAAGGACTTTGATATAAAGTAGTATAAACTAGCTAACTGTATATAAAGTAGTGTAAACTAGCTAACTGTATATAAAGTAGTGTAAGCTAGCTAACTGTATATAAAGTAGTGTGAACTAGCTAACTGTATATAAAGTAGTATAAACTAGCTAACTGTATATAAAGTAGTGTAAACTAGCTAACTGTATATAAAGTAGTATAAACTAGCTAACTGTATATAAAGTAGTGTAAGCTAGCTAACTGTATATAAAGTAGTGTGAACTAGCTAACTGTATATAAAGTAGTGTAAACTAGCTAACTGCATATAAAGTAGTGTAAACTAGCTAACTGTATATAAAGTAGTGTAAACTAGCTAACTGTATATAAAGTAGTGTAAACTAGCTAACTGTATATAAAGTAGTATAAACTAGCTAACTGTATATAAAGTAGTATAAACTAGCTAACTGTATATAAAGTAGTGTAAACTAGCTCCACCTCCAGCAGCTACAACAGTAACATGCTGCTCTAACACTGATGCTTCACTATTAATAATCTAATGATGTCATATATAATAATATATCAGTCAGAGGGACCAAACTAATATTTTTAAAACCAGATTTATGAATGACTTGTAACATCCGATTAATAAATTGTACTTTTCCTGAATTTTACAATGGTAGCATTCAATTAAATTATTTATTTTCTGTGATTAGACTTTTATTTAGTAAAGTCTTTTGATATGTTTCCCGTGAGATGAAGAGATGAGCTACTTCCCCCTGATTGTGCAATCAACAGCATAAAGTAGGCGGTCTTTGCTTGTCTCAGTTCACTGACAACTTTATAAAATAACAGCATCAAAGTGTAATTTTGTATTGAGAGTTTTTTTCCCCCTTTAATGTGAAATCCCTCTTTTTCATTAGTTGAAGAATATCATAATTAACCCAAGGTAGAGATTTAAATGGTTTTATATGTCTTTTATTTGTATTTATTATGATATTTCAACATTTATTTGAATCATATGTTTGTAGAGTTGAATCTCTATTATTTATATTTTGTACTTCACGGTCAGTTTCCTGATAATCAAGGTCAATTTTCTGATCAGCCAGACTTGTTGTCTTGTTACTCGTTAAGATGTATCCATAAACAGTTCAAGCCTTGTTGGGTTTTTTATTATTTGATGCAATTTATATTTTGATGTGATCATTTTGAGATTTTGCTCAGTGCCTTTGTCCAGACAGTTTATGGTTTAAGTGATATTGTTTCACTGTGATGATTCAATCTAAACCAGAATGAAAAAGAGACATTGTGAGAAGAAGGATTACTTTGTTAAAAGATTAGAAATCACTCCGATGTGTCATTCTGGAGGGAATGGTCCAACTATGTGTTCAGTGGTTTAATAATGTAATTCCTTCTTTCGTCCATCCGTCCTTCCTTCCTTTCCTTCCTTCTTCCTCCCTCCCTCCTTTCCTTCCTTTCCTTCCTTCCAAGTTGAATTATTTAGTACAAAGTTTTTATGGTTACACCACTTAGACATTTTTACCATAACCCTCTAATTATATTCTCTCAAAATGGATTAACCTTCGTGTCGTCCTCCCGGGTCAAATTGACCCAGTCTGTTTTGACTGTTCGTTCGTTTGTTCGTTCATTTGTTCCTTCCTTCCTTCCTCTGTCTATCCTTCCTTCCTTCTTTCCTCTGTCCTTCTTTCCTTCCTTCCTTCCTCTGCCTATCCTTCCTTCCTTCTTTCCTTTCTCCTTCCGTCCCTCATTCTTTCCTCCCTTCCTTTCTTCCTTCCTTTCTTCCTTCCTTCCTTCCTTCCTTCTTTCCTTTCTCGAGGACAACAGGAGGATTAAAAGCAGAAATTTGATGCTGGGTCCACAAAAAAAGAATGTGTGCAAGTTTTCACATTTTAACCCTTTAAATTTGACTAAACCACATGGACACAAACAAACCAATCCATATGCATAAAAAATAGGCTACATATCACAATGTGCTATCCATAGACTGGGGAACGTCACAACTGCTTATAGTAGTTTATAATTAATTAGCATTACAGATTCAAGCCAAAGCCATCTGTTCTACTCCTAAAGTGAGTGCATGTGGGATTTCACTGAGTTAAAGGCTTCATCAGACTCTCCAGTAACTTTTGTTAGTCAGTTTTTTTCAGACCTGAAAGACAAACTATTTTTTTTTGTTTTTGTTTACTGGTATATTTTTATATGTTCTATGACTCATTATAAATCACAATCCACCTTTGTTGTTTCTGCATGTTTATGTAAAAGCATCTCACCTATATGCCCACTCACTGCCACGATCTCTCTCTCTCTCTCTCTCTCTTTCTTTCTCTTTCCCCCCTCTCTCTCTTCCAGTTTCCTGCAGTCTCTCTCTTTCTCTCTCTCTCTCTCCCTCTTTCTCTCTCTCTCTTTCTGTCTTCCTCTCTCTTCCAGTTTCCTGCAGTCTCTCTCTCTCTCTCTCTCTCTCTCTCTCTCTTCCTCCCAGTTTCTTGCTCTCTCTCTCTCTCTCTTCCTCTCTCTTCCAGTGTCTCTCTCTCTCTCTCTCTCTCTCTCTCTCTCTCTCTCTCTCCCAGTTTCCTGCAGTCTCTCTGTATAGTAACTAGCTCTCTCCTCGCTGTGGTTGATGTAAAACATGTGTGTCCCTTCCTGTTGGCACATCCTGGGTAACATCTGTGACAGCTCGTTTACTCCCAGGGTAAACTGAGGTGTACCAGAAGCTGTCTTTTTCGGAGCTGTTACCTCCTGGGCTGCAGATAGAAAAGGGGCTTTCACTTTCAAAGAGATGCTAGTGGGCAGAGGGGATTTCCTCACTCCTCAAATATAAAGCCCCTTTAGATTTTCTCAGTCTCTCTCCAGTGATTTTGTTTCTTCATGTTGAAATACGTTTTAGTATGAAAGAGTCAGGTTTGAAAGTTTGTCAGGGACAGTGAATATTAATAAACATGTCTATAAATATGCCAGAATTAGCCCAAAGGCTAGTTTTTCATGTGTTGTCGCTGGCCAGCTGTGAGTTGGCAGCCAAAAATCAAGATCAAGAAACAGATTTAACCCTCGTGTCAAGGAAGGAAGGGAGGAAGACGGAAGGAAGGAAGGAGGGAAGGAAGGAAGGAAGGAAGGAAGGGAGGAAGAAAGAAGGAAGGAAAGAAGAAAGGGAGGAAAGAAAGAGAAGGAGGGAGGGAGGAAGGACAGACAGAAGGAAGTAAGGGAGGGAGGAAGGACAGATGGAAGGAAGGAACAAAACAGACGGGGTCAATTTGACGCGGGAGGACGACACAAAGGTTAAAACATAAGACAAGTTAGTTACAATAAGTATAAAACACAAAGTGACATTAAGCAGCTCACAGTAAAAGCAAAGCAAACTACGACTGAACAAAGCGACAAACAAACAGTTGCAGCTAAAATGGACGTAAGCAGGTAAAACCAGGCGGGGAGTTCTGGTCCTCTGAAATGAGGCCAACGCAGAAGTAACTTAGAACTGCATTCTATCAAAATGCCACCAGGGGGCGACCGTCTCAATACAAGTCAATGGAGAATTCACCAACTTCTCACTTGATTTCTAACCTCAGTAAACGTTTTCAAAATGTGTTTATGGTCTCAATCGCTAGTTTAAAGCCTTCTTCAATGCAGTATGATGTTCATTTGGGACATTTTGGCCTCCCTGATTTTATATTTGACGATAAAGCAGGGTATGCATTAGGGCGTGGCTACGTCCTGATTGACAGGTTGATTGACCAATGTCCTCGAGATGCAGCCCTCGCAACCATAGCAACCTCCCCGTTCTGCCCATGACCCCGCCCATGGCTCCGCCTCATGCCCATATAAGTAGAATCCGTGTTCTTTTTTTCCCAGCATGCACCTGAAATTTTCAAGATGGCGCTGCCTAGATTCGAAACTATTGGCTTCCGAGCAGCAGTCCACAAACCAATGGGTGATGTCATGGATGTTACGTCCATTTCTTTTATACAGTCTGTGGGAAAAACACATATGAGCAGCTATCATAGATGCCAGATGCCTTTTTCAGTAAACCTTTGGATGGTGGTGTGTTGTTTTGGCTTTCCCTACCCTTTCTAATTTTATTTTACAACACCTTTGAAAACATTATTAGCTGATATGAATTCTGGGTCATGCATTAAATTCCATGAAGGGCTAACCAGAGGCTCGTTGAGATAACCATTGAAACCGGCCCTGAACCCCTCAGTGTAGCTGCTGATGCTGTACAGCTCTCCTTTAGTTGTCCGGATGGATCCATAAAAACTGCCTCCAGACTGTATTTAGCTCGGCCTGCTTGAAAGACTGACTGTAGCTGACTGTAGGTGTTTGTATTTTTGAGACTTGGCCAAGTTCAGAGCCTCTTAGCTGCATTTTTTTGTTCTTCTCTTTCTTTTCTAGGTCGGCTGATGTCATGTGATCACACCTGGATGTTTGAACTGAAGTATTCAGGCGTCTGTCTTTACTCTCATTCCTCTTTCTTCTGTCAGCTATTCATAATTTAACTCAACTGTTATTTAACCTTTGTGTCGTTCTCCTGGGTTAAATTGACCCAGTCTGTTTTGACTCTTCCTTCCTTCCTTCCTTCCTTCCTTCCTTCTTTCTTTCCTCCCTCCCTCCTTCTCTCTCTTTCTTTCCTCCCTTCCTTCCTTGTTTCCTCCCTCCCTCCTTCTCTCTTTCTATCCTCCGTTCCTTTTTTCCTCTGTCCTTCCTTCCTTCCTTCCTTCATTCCCTCCTTCCTTCCTTCCTTTGTCCTTACTTACTTCCTCCCTCTCTCTTTGTTACCTACCTTCCTTCCTTCCTTCCGTCTTTCCTCTGTCCTTCCTTCCTTCCTTTTTTCCTCTGTCCTTCCTTCCGTCCTTCCTTCTTAAGACCTAAGATCAGCTGTTAGGGTAAATGTTCCCATTAAGCACCAAAATCTAAGCTCAGCTGTGTTGTCATGGATACTGACATGATTTATAAGGGAGATCATTTCTTATAAAGCAACATTTATCTCTCATTGTAAAATGTATTAAAAAAAATGTATTGTAATGTGATATTTGATGAATAAAGTGAGTTTAATTGGTACTGTGACTCCATTTAAGCCCATGTGTGCTCCAATTAAGCCCACATCATGATTTATTTACTAAATATAAACAAATATATTGATTTTAAAGAATTAAAAACAGCAATATATGTATTCAGTAACATGTTAAATATTAAAAAATGAGGAAAAAACACTCCTGAGCAAAATCTTAAAGGTCTGACTTCAGATGTAACCTCCTTTATAATCAACATTTTAACATTTGCAGTGGATTACAGTTACATTTATTTTGTAATTAAATAATGTAACTAGTTCTACACAGCTTAGGTTATCTGAGGTTACCCACTAATGGTTTCTACGATAAAGACCGAAGGGTCAAAGCCACTAAAAACTCTGAGAGAAAGTTATTTTTTTTCTTTAAGTGAACCTAATGTCACATTTCTCTCTTAAAGCCCCGGGGTAAATACTGGAGGTCAGGGCGCTGGGTCGGATTCAGCGCTGTGCTCAAAGGCACTTTGGGAAGGGTGGAAGGTCTGACTCTGCTGAGCTCACTTCCTTTTTAATGGCATTGCTTCCTCATCCTGTGGGTCTGGATCTTCTCAAAAGGGTCACAAGACAATTTCGAAGAGGGGGAGAGCGAGATGAATAATGCGATATGAAAGAAAGAAATCACATTTTCAAGTTTTTCAGTTTTTTTTTCCTTTTTCCTGGTGGAATGCTGCAGAGTTTTACCTCCTCAGGCCGCTAAAACTATTAAAAAAGGGACAGGGAGAGAGAGAGAGACAGAGACAGAGACAGAGAGAGAGAGAGAGAGAGAGAGAGAGAGAGAGAGAGAGAGAGAGAGAGAGAGAAGGAGAGAGAGAGAGAGAGAGAGAGAGAGAGATCACTGTTTGATTGAATTGCTCACAGCTTACAGACAAATACAACCTGTGATAAGAGTTTCGAGTCAGTATTGCTTTACTTTAACCCTCCTGTTGTCCTCAGGTGAAGGAAGGACAGGAGGAAAGGAGGGAAGAAGGAAGGAAAGGAGTAAGGAGGAAAAGAGGGAGGAAGGAAGCAAAGGAGTAAGGAGGGAAAGAAGGAAGGAAAGGAGTAAGGAGGAAAAGAGGAAGGAAGCAAGGAGAGAAGGAAGGAAAGGAGGAAGGAGGAAAAGATTAAGGAAGGAAGGAAGGAAGGAAGGAAAGGAGTAAGGAAGGAAGGGAGTAAGGAAGGAAGGAAAGGAGTTTTTTTCCTTCCCCCACCTTCCCCCTTCCTTCTTTCCTTCCTCCCTTCCTTCTTTCCTCCCTCCATCTCTTTTTCTTCCTTTCTTCTGTCCTTCCTTCCTCCCTTTCTTTCTTCTTTCGTCCCTCCCTTCTTCTCTCCTTCCCCCTTCCTTCTTTCCTGCCCTTCCTTCCTTCTTTCCTCCCTCCCTCCTTCTCTTTCTTTCCTCCCCCTTCCTTCTTTCTGCTGTCCTTCTTTCTCTCCCTCCTCTTTTCTTTCCCTCCCCCCTCCTTTCCTTCCTCCTTCCTTCTTCCTCCCTTCCTTCCTTTCCTTCCTTCTTCCTCCCTTCCTTCCTTTCCTTCCTTCTTCCTACCTTCCTTCCTTGACTCAAGGTAAAATATATCAGATATTTTTTTACCTTAATCCTAAAGATATAATTTAACACAAG
>NC_070591.1:5878276-5920076 GCF_027409825.1 Scomber japonicus | reverse complement strand
GAAAGGAGTAAGGAGGGAAAGGAGGAAGGAAAGGAAGGAAGGAGAAAAGGAAGGAAAGGAGGAAAAGAGGAAGGAAGTAAGGAGAGAAGGAAGGAAGGAAGAAAGGAGGAAGGAGGGAGGAAGGAAGGAAGGGAAGGAAACGAAGGAAGGAAAGGAGTATGGGAGGAGGAGGGTGCAAAGAAAGAGGGAAGGAGGGGAAGAATAAAGAAAAAAATAAAGAAAAAGGAAGGAAGGAAGGAATCCTTCTTTACTCCCTCCCTCCTTTCCTTCCTTTCCTTCCTTCTTCCTACCTTCCTTCCTTTCCTTCCTTCCTTCTTCCTACCTTCCTTCCTTTCTTCCTCTCTCCTACCTTCCTTCCTTGACTCGAGGTAAAATATATCAGATATTTTTTACCTTAATCCTAAAGATATTATTTAACACAAGATTTGATCCATTCTGACAGTTTACCAACAAACTAGTTAGTCGGTTACCATGGTATCAAATAATGAATCATGCTTCAGAGGGTTTTTAAGACCCCGACTGAAAAAAAAGAAAAGGTTTTATAACTTTTTCTTTTTATTGCAGCAGTTAATCATTCACGCAGAGCTCCCAGCTGTCAGAGAACTCATCACTTCATGGGAACAGCAGTTAAATGAAGTGGTTTAATTAGCTCACTCCCCCATCAAAAGACATTTAAAATGCAGGTTTTCTTTAAAAAAAAAAGAAAAAAAAGAAAGAAAATGCACCAGTGAATATACACAATCTAATACACAAAAGGCTAAAACACACCATTAGTGATGGCGTGATATCAATCATGGCTCCAAACCCAAAGAGCTCGGCCACAAGCTTCACTTAAAGGAGAGAAGAAGTTGAGTTGAAATTGACCGTGAAGCCGTTGGGAGCCATTAAGAGTAGTTTTGTTTTTCAAAGGCATTTCCAAGTTAGTGAGGTGGTTACTAGCTTAACGTCACATTTGATTCTAAATGGGTTGATTAAGACGGAAAACTGCAGCTGGTCATTAAGTCTTTGTTTTGGTTCTGTGGTGGAAAGTTTTTTTTTTTTTTTTTTTACCTCAGCGAGAAGAAACAGAGCAGGCAAAAAAAATGTCTGTGTTTAACCCTATAATGTCTTCCCCTCATCTTCCCCCTTCCTTCTTTCCTTCTGTCTTTCCTTTCCTTCCTCCCTTCCTTCCTTCTTTCCTCCCTGCCTCCTTCTCTCTTTCTTTCCTCCCCCCACCTTCCTCCTTCCTTCCCTTCCCTCCCTTCCCTTCGTCCCTCCCTCCTTCTCTCCTCCCTCCATCCCCTTTTCTTCCTTCCTTTCCTTCCTCCCTTCCCTTCGTCCCTCCCTCCTTCTCTCCTCCCTCCATCCCCTTTTCTTCCTTCCTTTCTCCCTCCCTCCCTCCTTTTCTCTTTCTTTCCTCCCCAGCTTCTTTCCTTTCCTTCCTCCCTTCCTTCCTTCCTTCCTTCCTTCTGTGTTTAACCCTTTAAAGCCTGAACCATCAAATAATTGCCTGAAAATTATAATTCTTTGAAACCTACAGTTTATTGGACCTTCTGACTAAGTCATTAAAAAAGATTAATTAAATTACACTTTGTTTTGTATCATATTTGATACACTCCTGTTGTAGGAGGGAGGAAGGAAAGAAGGAAGGGAGGACGGAGGAAAGTAGAAAGGAGGGGGAAAAAAAACCCTCCACATGTTAAACTTTCTTCTGTTCTCTTTGTTGAGTCTTTATGAACTAAGTGGCTCAGGTGCAGACTTCTTCTTTGTTGGTGTTTTCTCAGGTGCAGACTTCTTCTTTGTTGGTGTTTTCTCAGGTGCAGACTTCTTCTTTGTTGGTGTTTTTCCGACTACTCACTTGCCATTCCTCGCATACTGTTTACACATGTGAAGCAGTTGCATCTATCTGTGTTTGTTGCCTTGAAGGCTATTGACCTCGGCCTTTCTTTCTCTCCATCTCTGTCCGTCTCCTCCGTCTCCTCCCCTCCCTTCCCCCCCCCCCCCCCCCCCCCCCCCCGCACTGCCTCGCTACTCCATCTCTATCTATCCATCCATCACTCCCGGCTGCCAGAGGTATAAACATTTCATGTAGTGTGTGTGTCCGCGGGGCTACACATCTTCCTTACCGGAGTCCCATCGCTGCACCGCTCCAGCCTTGACCCCCCCTCCCCCTCGACCCCCCCTCCTCCACCTCTCAGCCCTGCAGCGGTCCATCCGTACACCAGCACACTCAGACAGAGCAGGGGTTGCTGCTAATAGTTGGCCTTGGCAGTGCAGCGGTTAGCCGGAAGGGAGGAAGCAGCAGACGAAGCTAACTGGATTTTAATACCTTTGACAGAGAAACAGCCACCAAAGAAGAAGCTTGTGGTCCTGCTGATTCTTTTATTTGTGTATATATATATATATATATATATATATATATTCAATTCAAGTCTTTAAAACCTGTCAGCTAACAACAGCAGAAATATTACTACTATCATCACCACTTAACTGCAGCTACACACACAGAGAAACGCTTCCTGTTGTCCTCGAGTCAAGGAAGGAAGAGAGAAGAAGGAAGGAAGGAAGGAAGGAAGGAAGGAAGGAAGGAAAGAAATAATAGAGGAAGGAAGGAAGGACAGAAAGTAGAAAGGAAGGAATTTCCTTTTTTTTTAAATAAATAAATATTAACCCTTGTGTCGTCCTCCCGGGTCAAATTTGACCCCGTCTTATTCTTCTTTCCTCCCTTCCTTCCTTCCGTCTGTACTTCCTCCATCCCCCTTTCTTCCCTCCTTCTTTCCTGCCTTCCTTCCTCCCTCCCTCATGTCCTCCCTCACTTCTTTCCTTCCTTCTTTCCTTCCTCCCTCCCTTCCTTCTTTCCTCCCTCCCTCCTTCTCTTTCTTTCCTCTGTCCTTCCTTCCTTCTTTCCTTTCCTTTCCTCCCTTGTTCCTTCCTCCCTCCTTCCTTCCTTTCTCCCTCCTTTTCTTCCTTCTTCCCTTCCTCCCTCCTTTCCTTCCTTCTTTCCTTTTCCTCCCTTCCTCCCTCCCTTCCTTCCTTCCTTGACTCGAGGACAACAGGAGGGTTAAGGTGGAACAGGGTGGCTGAATATTTTTAGTACAATTGGATTCATTATCTCTGGAAAAGACTGAATTGTGGGACGAGATCAAAGAGGAAAGACAGAGAGGAGTCTAAGCTCCACTTGGTATAAATTGGTACTTTTGGAGAGGCCTTGAGATTTAAATTTGCTTATCGCTGAAGGATTAATATGCAATCTAAATCTCTTTCGCAGACATCCCTGTCGATGGCCTACTGTGCCTGAATTGATGTTTTCTTTCCTTTTCTTTGATGACAAAAAATTTTTTAAAGAGTACATACTTATTTAGCTTCTTAAAGCGTTTTGATGCATGCATAGACTTCTTCTTCTTTGGTATGTTTGATTTGTGCTTTTGAGCCAAACAACACTTTTAACTAAATATTCAATGAGCCAGGTGTGGATGTGCTGGTATTTTTTTACTATGTTTCCAGGCATCCATTGATTTCCATTACTTTTACATGCAGTGTAAAAAATCAATTACTAGACTGGTGAAACTTTGAGCTGGTGAAACTCAAAGTTTGTGTTATCCATCACAAAGCACCTCATGTTTGCATTCATAAAAATAAATAAAATAGAAAAATCAAAGTTTTATTCATATTTTGAGATGATGAGAGAAAAATGCAATGCAAACATACTTAGCTCTTCGCCTACATTAAAGACTGTGCAAAGTGAAGTCAGACATTTTCTTCTAAACATATTAAATAGGTCATAAATGTATTTGTAAAAAAAGTGTAAAAAGCATTCCAACCATTTAGATTTGAATTGTGGAGCTAGGCTTCACAAACCGTGTTTCAAGATTTCTGTGTTCAGGATTTAGTGATTAGCATAAACCCGCCCCTGCTGCTGTAGAGGTAGAAATACATTCAGCACACACTACTACTACTACAGTCTACAGTTAGCTGAGTTAGCCACCAAGTTAGCCGCTGAGCTAGTAGCCGAGCTAGCAGCTGAGTTAGCCGCTGAGCTAGTAGCCGAGCTAGCAGCTGAGTTAGCCGCTGAGCTAGTAGCTGAGCTATGAGCTGAGCTAGCCGCCGAGTTAACCAACGAGCTAGCAGCAGAAAGCTCTCAGACGTAGCGTCCATGTTTCTGGTAGAGGTGGTTACTTTGACTGACAGGTGACAGGTGATAGGGGGCGGGGCTTCAGCGTTTGGGAGCAGAGAAAGAGGCTGATTTTTACACAACTTTGAAGCCTAATTTCATATATTTGGCGATTTTTTTAAATCATTCAAATTTGGCAGGGTGGTTAACAACACACTTTTCTGTGGTATGTCAAACTCAGAACACATATTTATTATGACTGTACACGGACTTTAAGTAATTCAAGCTTCTACTGAAGAGATGAAAACATCAGATCTGTGCATGGAGCAATAAGAAGACTAACTTAACTCAAATGTACACATGAATCAAACATAAAAGCCATGTTTCCATCACATTTTGTACCATTGTTTGAGGTTTGACTGGTGCTATTTAAATTACCTTATCTCATTGCGCCCCCCAACCTCCCCACCCCCTTCTTCCTCTACAATCGTTTAATGGCACCCAGCTGGAGAATTAGCACCACCGACTGTTTCTTGATGTCTCCAAAGTAGTAGATAGAAACGTTTGGTTTCATGGTTTTAATTTGTATCACAGTTGGATGTAAACCACAGTGGAGTAAGACAATTAATCCCATCTAAAATACATGTAAGGGGGAAAAAAAGATGAAGTTTTTAAGTTTAGTGTACCTGCATTTCAGTCAGGAGAGACCAGACAACGAAGCACAAAGAGTTGTTTATTATACAGATGATAGTGATGATTGATTAGGGATTGTTTAAAGTCTTTAGGGGTTTGGACTCTGCAGGGAGATTTTGAATGAAAGGAGAAAATGCTATTGGTGCTAATGGTTAGATGTGATCAGGTAATGTTTTAATTGACACGCATGCACAAAGATAGTCAATAATTCAACAGGTTTTTAATCCTTACATACTGTTCGGGTCAAGTTTGAAAGTAATTAAAAACTACATAAATTACATTATTTAAGCCTGAAATGTTATGACTTATATATTATATATATTTTTAAAGGTTAAAGGTTATCATGAAGCCTTATATTAAAATACTGTTGCATCTTTCACTTTACATTAACTAACAGGGAGGGAGGAAGGAAGGAAGGAAGGAAGGAAGGAAGGAAATAAAGGACTAAGGACTAAAGAGGAAAGAATTTAGGAGAGAAGGAAGGAAGGAAGAAAAGGAGCGAGGATGAAAAGAGGAAGGAAGGAAGGAAGAAAGAAAAGGAGTGAGGACGAAAAGAGGAAGGAAGGAAGAAAAGGAGCGAGGATGAAAAGAGGAAGGAAGAAAAGGAGTGAGGACGAAAAGAGAGAGGAAGGAAGGAAGGAAAGAAAGAAAGGAGTAAGGAGGGACGGAGGGAGGAAGGAAGGAAGCAAGCAAGCAAGCACGGAAGGATGGAAGGAGGAGGGAGCAAAGAAAGAGGGGAGGAGGGGAAGAAGGAAGGAAAAATGAAAGAAAGAAGGAAGGAAGGAAGGGAGGAAGGAAGGAAGGAAGGAAGAAGGAAAGAACTGTCAAAAGAGACGGGGTCAATTTGACCCGGGAGGACGACCCCCAGGAGGCTTAATAGCATTTTAACCTAAACAAAAAAAAAACTGTAAAAATGGATTTTATGAGCCTAAAAAGTAGGAACGTTATCAATCATTACCAACGCTGGGGAAAGTCACTTACTGTATCTGAAAACTTGCCATATAAGGAGATAAATAGTTTGACAGTGAAGAAGTCTGCCAATTAATTCTCATACAGTGCAGAAAATAATGAAACCAATGAAACTGCTGAATAAATCCAGAAGTGTAAATGTGATATATCTGCAAAATAACAGTCTTAATGACTTGTAATGAAGGACATGAAACTTGTTAACACACATTGGTACGGCCTTCACAATCTATGCTGGATTAAAGGAGCATGTCGTGTATTCATTCAGCTCCTTAGTGCCTTTTTGTGTGTGTGTGTGTGTGTGTGTGTGTGATTTCAAGCCCCATATGACGCGATGTGTAGGCTCCTCTCCTTTGATGGCCCCTTTTGATCGAAGCTCGTCAGCCAACGCAACACCAAAAAGAAAAAAAAAACAAAACGCTAATGCCTTTGTCAGCACAGGCGCGGTATCAAACGTGTTTATTCACACTCGCGGCTCTGAGTGGTTGGTGATACTTGAGGGAGAGTGAATGCGAGCGGCCGTGTCGATACTCCCACAGAAAACACACACACACACACACAGACAAGAAACATTCGGCACACTTTAAAATTCAAACTGGAAAGAATACTGAAATATTTAACTGAAGGAGAAGTAAGGTTACGTTTGCTTTGTACTGCCAACATCAGACTTTTTGTCTTTTATAGCCAGAGGGCGGACTTTGAAAACAATATTAAGCTCTGAGGCTCCATTCAGATATTTCCCTTTGGTTATAATCGATACTCTCTCTGCAAGGTTCGGGTGTGTTCAGATGTTTTAAACTCTTTGGGTTAGAAGACTGCTGTGGACACGGTTTTCCCAAAGACTGTATAAAAGAAATGGACGTAACATCCGTGACGTCACCCATTGGTTTTTTGGACTGCTGCTCGGAAGCCAATAGTTTCGAATTTAGGCAGCATTTCAGGTGCATGCTGGGAAAAATAAAAACATGGATTCTACTTATATGGGCATGAGGCGGAGCCATGGGCGGAGCCGGGGAGGTTGCTATGGTTGCGAGGGCTAGATCTCGAGGACATTGGTCAATCAACCTGTCAATCAGGACGTAGCCACGCCCTAATGCATACCCTGCTTTATCGTCACATATAAAATCAGGGAGGCCAAAATGTCCCAAATGAACATCATACTGCATTGAAGAAGGCTTTAAACTAGCGATTGAGACCATAAACACATTTTGAAAACGTTTACTGAGGTTAGAAATCAAGTGAGAAGTTGGTGAATTCTCCATTGACTTGTATAGAGACGGTCGCCCCCTGGTGGCCTTTTGATAGAATGCAGCTCTAAGTTACTTCCATGTTGGCTTCATTTCAGAGGACCAGAACTCCCCACCTGGTTTTCCCCTAAAATAAAATGCTAAGAATAACTATCCCTAAAAATACAGCATATCCACGGCAATTAACAACCTCAAAAGACTCTTTAGCACATTGTCAAAACACTCCTGCCATGAATATAAATAACTTCTTATGTCTTTTCATGATGAATAACAGCGGCCAGATTGTGCAAAAAGCAATCTGTTCCAACCTAAACATATGACACGGTTATATGCTCCCACCAATTATATGTATTTTTAGTGGAGTGGATATGTTATTTTAAAAGTGAATTATTATTATTAAGTCCAATTATCTTTTCCTTTTATAACTGGGAGATGTGTAGATGGACAGAGAAGAGGTGGTATGATGTATGTGTACATGCAGTATTGAGTGACCTGTACATCTAACATGTGAATTATGATAATATATTAATGTAAACAGTATATAATTCCTTTTTTTCTTGTGGTTGCTGTGTGTGTGAGTCACCTGTCTGTCTGCAGGAGCTCATTAGCTACAACCTGGAACAGCTGAGAGTCTCGGTGTGCTCACAAGATATTTAAGTCCTGGCTGCAACACAGTTCAGCTCTCTGGCTGACTCTCTGCTGCTGCTGCTGCTGCTGCTGCTAAAGATTTCCTCCTCTGCTTTTTGATTTAGTTCTTTACTTTGCTTTTATGCACCTTTCAACACACACATAGACTGTGTTCGAAACGGCATACTACATACTTCTATACTACACACTAAACGACCAGATAGTAAGCAGACCGTTTACACTGTAGTAAACTACACGATTACCCACAATGCATTTGATTCCTACCCGAGCTGAAATCATCAGGCTGAAGCTGATTTCATTTTAGCTCTAACTCTGTAAATAAACTACTTTATCCACATTTCTAACCTTTTTAGGAAGAAAGTAAAGTTGCCCTTTAGATCCACAATGTGACGCTAATTTGCCCAAATAACATGTTTAAAGTTTTGTTCCTGAGAATCCAGAGTTAGCCGTAGCGAGTAACGCACTTCCTGTCATTTTCACAAAGTAAAACACATGTTGCCTTTCATTATTAAGAAAACCATAACGATAGAATCCTGGTCCTGGCTAGCTTTGCGGACCGACCCCCAGTCCACCCACTGGGAAAAAAAAACTGGGTGGACAGAATAAAAGGGCTAAATATATAGTATCTCAAAAAATAACTGTCACTATTCATAACAAACAAGCTTTAACTGCACAAACGTGTATTAATTTAAATGATAATCAGCCTTAATTTCTTAACAGGAATATATTAATTTAAAGAGAAAATTGTACAGGCTTACAGATCCATAAAACTATAACTCTGAGCATTTCCTTTACAATCATGTTAGCAATAAGAGATGTAATGTTAGTTTTCTCTCTGAGACTTTTGTCATAGTTTCGAGGAGCTGTTCCGAATGTCGATGTACTAGTTTGGTGATTAGTGTCAGGTCCATCTCCCTTAGCAACCGTCCCAGCAGACAGCAGCTTTCTGTCCATGTGAAACTAACTCTAACTCTTTTGTTAGCATCTGAAGAAGAGCCAGTAGGGCTCGAAAGGTCATGCTTTATTAAATTATACCTGCATGGGAGCTCCTCAGTATTGGGAAAGTTCACTTTCTACATGAACTAGTTCAAAGTTCAGTTCACAAATTTTAAAATTAACTAGTTCAGTTAATAATTCATAATTCAACATTTTGAACTAAGCTCACTGTTCCAATAATTCAATATGTTGCTGCAAGCTCTTATTGCCACAGCTCATATAGAACCACAGACAGCAATTATTTGATCAGTTTTAACCCTGACACTATGCATCAGATTTCTAAATAGTTTTAAGTAATCATACAAAGATGCCGTATTAATGGTGGAGGCAGATAGTGCTGCTCATAGACACATGGGTTAGGGTTAGTATATATGTCTATGCTGCTGCTGCCTTCATTTGTTCACATTTTGATGATGCATGCAGCGGTGTGACTCTGTGGAGGCTGGTGTTGCCAGATTGGGTGTTTTTTCCGCTACATATTAAGGCTGTTTACGGTGTCTTAGCCGGGTTTTCTATGGAAGGCTCTATAGAAATCTGGCACTCTAGTAAACGAAGTTAAACTGTCACAAACGCCAGAATGAACGCGCTCAGGTACAACACTGGAGCTCCTATGGTGTGCAGACTTTTTTTTTTACTCTTACAACTGAACTCTGCTCCACATATTTCACACCTGACAACATTAGCTTTACTTTCTGTACGTTTTTCCACACTGGACTTTTTTTGTGGCTTCGTCTGCATCATGTCCACTCCAGTCAGCTAGCTAGCAGGCTAACTTACTACCGAGTCAAAGTAGCCGAAGGTGGAGCGCTGAATGGTTACTGCTCATGCCACATAATGGGAGCGCCCCTGGTTCAATTTCGGCAAAGTGCCTTTGCTGTAAGTCATTTCTTTCTCTCTCTCTCTCTCTCTCTCTCTCTCTCTCTCTCTCTCTCTCTCTCTCTCTCTCTCTCTCTCTCTCTCTCTCTCTCTCTCTCTCTCTCTCTCTGTGTGTTTTCTGTTTACTATGCCACCTACTGTCAAATAAAGGCAAAAAAAAGAGGAAAAAGTAGCTGAAAGCAGGAGTAAAAACTCAATCCGTGTAAGGTTCAACTTCAAAATAAGGTGGAGGTGGTTTACAGAAGCTTAGAGCTCCACCTAGTGGCTGGAATTGAAAATTGCTCTCCAGTAGCTGTTAATGAGCATTTCATACTAGACTACACAGCTCAACTGTTGAATGAAATAAAATGAGCTTAGCACAGGTTGAATTTAGTCCCCTTGTACGACTATTATCAATTTATTGGGTTTTAATGACCCAGCCTAAGTTCAAACACCTTTCCAGCTAGACCTACGGTTCTCTGAAGATGCATGTAAATGTCTACGCAGGTTATACTGAATATTTGACGAATTAAAATCACATGAGTATAAAAGAAACAGCTGTGCTTAAGACTCTGTGTGTTTTTTGCTTACATGCAACATGGAGAATATCATGTTTCAGCCTGAAGACTACAATGCCCTCGAGTGTAATGTCTTGTCAGGGGTGTTTTGCATTAGGGTTAATTACCACAATGTCTACATATACTCATGCAGAACAAAGGGAAGAACGGGCCCTTTCTTTTATATTTAATCTCTTGAAATCCTTGAGGGTGCTACCAGGAGCAAAAGTCCATAGAATTTACATATTTCTTCTTCTTCACATGCTATGCCTCTCTCTCTCTCTCTCTCTCTCTGTGTGTGTGTGTGTGTGTGTGTGTGTGTGTGTGTGTGTGTATGTGTGTTATCCAGGTGGTGCTATCAGCAATTATATTACCCCTCAACTCCAACTCCACCCGTCAATTACCACGACTCTGCAGCACATGTCACTCAAAGTAATCACGACTTCCAAACCTGGAGGTGAGGTAATCATTGTAATAATATGGGCAGGCTGTGAAGGTAGAGTGAGTCGTCCGTAAATCACAGGGTTGGTGGTCGCGTCCCTTTCTCCTCCTGACCATATGTCAGAGTGTCCTTGAATCAGACACTGAACCCCTGAGGTGCTCCCTGTGGGCGCGCTAGCATCACGCGAGGCAAACAGGCGAAAAGGAGTTGGTCCGTTAAGGTAGAAAAGCTGTTGAGGTAAAAAAAAAAAAAAAAAGCACTAGATGAGGATATTTAATTATTATCGTCATACTACTTCTACTGATGATGATAATAAATAAAATACACAAAACCAACATTAAGAATAAAAATGTATTACAATTATATAAAATAAAGATATGATGAAAGAGAAAAGAAAAGCAGTTGGTCTGTTAAGGTAGAAAAGCACCATATAAGGATATCTAAGCATTATCATACTACTACTGAATATGATGATGATGATTAGATCACTACATACCACAAACCCAAAACAGAGTATTTAGAACAAAAAGGACAGATTTGTTATCTTAAAGCTTAAATGCTGAAATAAACTCTCTAAAACTACCTTGTTTTTGAGTTGGTAGCACTTAAATGCCCCAAAACTGCACCATTAAATCCTATTATAGTGGTTTAGTACTAAAGTTATTCACTAGACATCACAGTCTATATGTAAAAAGGTTTCCTATAAAGTTTTAATAGTTTATAAGAAGAACCTGGGCTGACCAAAAGGGGATATTATTGCGGATTATATATAATAATTAAAAATAAATAAAGAGCATTAAAATGAATCAGGTACTAACATCAGGTGTGTGCATCTCCACACAACAGCAGATCAACACACCATTATATCCCTAATTAAATAACATGGGACACTGTTTCCCATTTACACATGACCTCCATTTAATATTTTACATCCCATCAGTATTTGTATTCCAATATTTTTGCATTAATACAAACTGTGATGCTACATGAAGGCAGCATGAATGTTTTAAAGTGTTTGTATTGGAAAAGCCTTTTGGGACCTTCCATTAGACGTCTATTTTGGAAAGTACTCTCTCTATCTCTCTCTGTGTGTGTTAGCGTTCTCACCACCTGTAACTCTCACAACAAAGCTCCGAAAGAGACACATTAACGCTGACCTATCACCCCTCTCCTCTCAAACTGAATTTGGCCTTTCTTCTTTGTAAGGAAGACAGCGTTGCTTTAAAGGCTAAAAGCTTTTTTTTTTCTTCAGGGAAGGAGCTCAGAGTTTAGAAAAGCTGAAGCTCTGATTTGAAATAAAGACCAGAGTGGAAGTCTGAGCCTCAGTGGCAGTAGACTAAGCGGAGTATCTCTCAATTGTTTGTTTTTTTCTCCCCTCCACAAGCAACACCCTGCAGAACATCCTCTACTGAAATAAACAGGGTCACAGCCATAGAGAGTACAAAATCCGTGATGTCACCCATTGGTTTGTGGACTGCTGCTCGGAAGCCAATAGTTTCTAATCTAGGCAGCGCCATCTTGAAAATTTCAGGTGCATGCTGGGAAAAATAGAACACAGATTCTACTTATATGGGCGTGAGGCGGAGTCATGGGCGGAGCAGGGAGGTTGCTATGGTTGCGAGGGCTGAATCTCGAGGACATTGGTCAATCAACCTGTCAATCAGGACGTAGCCACGCCCTAATGCATACCCTGCTTTATCGTCACATATAAAACCAGGGAGGCCAAAATGTCACAAATGAACATCATACTGCATTGAAGAAGGCTTTAAACTAGCGATTGAGACCATAAACACATTTTGAAAACGTTTACTGAGGTTAGAAATCAAGTGAGAAGTTGGTGAATTCTCCATTGACTTGTATCGAGACGGTCGCCCCCTGGTGGCCTTCTGATAGAATGCAGTTCTAAGTTACTTCCGCGTTGGCCTCATTTCAGAGGACCAGAACTCCTCGCCTTAGTGTAAAGTTTATGGGATAAACCAGTGAGTTCACAGAAAAAGACTCATGCATATTGAGATGCATATCACTAAAAAAAAGAGAGGGAAATAACTAGTTTGGCATCTGTGCAACCAATTTCCAATGAATGGCCGTCTTCTTGAAACTAGGTAGTTATTTTTATTATAATATATGTGTTGCAGCATCCTCATTAGGCGGCCTAATCACCAACCTGGCTTCTCCTGACACAAAAGAGCAGACATTTTATTCGGAGCTCCTTGTGAGCAGAACCCACGAAACTCAAAGTAACATCACCTCCGTGTGTCATGAAGCGTGCTTGAGCTATTGCACCGAATACCAAAAGTAAAAGTCATGCCAGCAGTTTACAGCACGTCTGTGTCGTCCAACAAGATGAAAACCTCAAATAGATGTGGTCAGAGAGAAAAGAAGAGTTTCAGCTTGTGTGAAGGTACTTTTTAAAGCTTCTTTCAATTTTGACAGCAGCTCTCTCAAAGCAGCAAAAACCCACTTTTCCCAGTGTGGAGGCACAAAGCTTTTCTTTATCCTCATCCAAAAACATCAGGATAAAGAAGGGAAACCAC
Source organism: Scomber japonicus (assembly GCF_027409825.1). Taxonomy (NCBI): domain Eukaryota; kingdom Metazoa; phylum Chordata; class Actinopteri; order Scombriformes; family Scombridae; genus Scomber; species Scomber japonicus. The sequence goes on along the minus strand of NC_070591.1, from coordinate 5,907,048 downwards.
AGCATGCATCATCTTTCCTTTCCTCTGCAAGAAAACTGAGTTCTTTGTGTCCAAAATAATAAATAAATAAATAAAATCCTCCCTTTTTTAACCTTCGTGTCGTCCTCCCGGGTCAAATTCACCCCGTCTGTTTTGACTGTTCCTTCCTTCCCCTGTCCTTCCTTCCTTCCTTTCTTTCCTCCTTTCCTTTCTTCCTTCCTCACTTCCTCTGTCCTTCCTTCCTCCTTCCTCCTTCCTCCCTTCCATCCTTCCTTCCTCCCTTTTTCCTTTCCTTCCTCCCTTTTTCCTTTCCTTCCTTCCTCCTTTCCTTCCTTCTTCCTCCCTTCCTTCCTCCCTCATTTTCTTTCCTCCCTTTTTCATCCCTCCCTCCCTTCCTTCCTTCTTCCTCCCTCCTTTCCTTCCTTCTTCCTCCCTCCCTCCTTTCCTTCCATCCTTCTTTCCTTCCTTCCTCTCCTTTCCTCCCTCCCTTCCATCCTTCGTTCCTTCTTCTTCCCTTCCTTCCTCCCTCCCTCCCTCCTTTCCTTCCTTCTTCCTCCCTTCCTTCCTTGACAGGAGGGTTAAAAGTGTTGTCATCCACTTTGTGTCCTAAGATAAACTGTTGAACGTCACCTTTCTGTATTCAGCCTGTTGAGATGAAGCTATAAGGCCTTCCACTTCAAAAGGTCCTGAGCAGCATGAAATGAAATAATTACAACAACATAATTGTGTTTATACAGGACTCAGAACAAAGACCTCTTAAAGAGAATGTAGCCAAGTGTGTACATTTTGCTCATAAGTGAGACACTCATTACGTCTGATCAAAGTATATCCAGCGGGGGAGAGAGTGGGAGGAGAGACGAACGGATGATGCAAGTCGTGCCTTTCATTTGCTTAAGGGACAACAGCAAAAGAAAAAAAAATGCACTGTGCAGCCCCGTTGCCCTAATGTCATCATCACGGAGGAGAACACAAGCTGAAACAGGAGTCAACCTCAGGAAAGTTTGCATTCAGTTTATTATTATACAGAAATCTGTCAAGGAGGAAAAAGTGAGGTTACAGCGGTGTTACTATATGAGACAAGCTCTACTGCATCATCTGCTCTGTAGTCAAGTTTTTGGAGTCAAACTTCCAACTGTAAAGTGTTTTAAATGCTGCATTTCATTTGAAGTCGGAGCTGGGAATTACGTCATGCTACCAGTTTTAGTTAGCAGCTGATAGCAATACCAGCTGATAAAAACACATTTCGCTATGTTTTGTGCATGCAAGTAGCATAGCAACATGTCCACAGATAGAAGTTGGACAGTGCTGTCTGATAATATACCAGGCGCGGAGTTCTGGTCCTCTGAAATGAGGCCAACGTGGAAGTAACGTAGAACTGCATTCTATCAAAAGGCCACCAGGGGGCGACCGTCTCTATACAAGTCAATGGAGAATTCACCAACTTCTCACTTGATTTCTAACCTCAGTAAACGTTTTCAAAATGTGTTTATGGTCTCAATCGCTAGTTTAAAGCCTTCTTCAATGCAGTATGATGTTCATTTGGGACATTTTGGCCTCTCTGATTTTATATTTGACGATAAAGCAGGGTATGCATTAGGGCGTGGCTACGTCCTGATTGACAGGTTGATTGACAAGTCTTCTATGTTCAAGTCTTTTTAGTGGCAAAGTCTTTTTGTTCCTATACTTCCACCACAGCTCAACAGGAAACACTAAGAGGGAATTTGATGCTAAAAAGACGTGATGTAAATGTGTCAGATATCTACGTGATATGACTAACTCAGACTGCTGAAGCCTCAATATAAGACCCAGATAAGCATTTAAATGCACACTTGGAAAAACTGTGAAGCTGTTCTTTAACCGTCAAAAGGACGAGATAAATTGTTCTCATTTTCCCTCCAAAAAATGTCCTCAATCTACAGGTGTAAAATCTCAACAGTCCTCAGAAAGAGACAATTATTAGAGCCAATGTATGTGTGCTGGACTGTATAAAACTTCTCCCTCTAGCAACCCTCCATGTGATGTGATGACAAAACAAAGGACAAACACACACACACACACACACAGTCACACACACACCCTGACACAGAGTCTGCAGGGTTTCTTCTGCCTCCCACCACTGCTGAGAGGTCTGACAAAGAACTGCAGAAACTAGGACGGCTAACAGGAAGTGTAACACGCAGAGTTCTGATTGTCTGCACACCGTACTGCAGACTAACAGCTAACAGGAGGGAGGACACAACCTTTCATTAAAGTCAGGTATCGTTATTTTAAACAATCATAATGTGTTATGTGAGAGTGACTCTGCAGCTCCCCCTCGGCTTTACGGAGCTTTATAGTTGAGTTTCAGCTCATTGTTTAGCTGTCCGGCTGCAACTTTACTGTTTATTACTCTCACAGCTCTCATAGCATCGTTTTCAGCCGCAGCAGGAAGTAGTTTTCAGAGAAGAAACACTCTAAAAAGTCACTGTGCACCACCTGCTCAGCTCCAACAGTAAACAGAAACAGTTAACGAGCTGGTGGACTAAAAATAAATCACATTGTGGGTTTACTTTCTTCTGTCCTTCCTTCCTTCCATCTGTCCTTCTCTCTTTCCTTCCTCCTTTCACTCCCTTCCTTTCTTCTGTCCTTCCTTCCTCCTTCCTCTCTCTTTCTTTCATCCCCCTACCTTCCTTCCTTCTTCCTCCCTTCCTTCCTCCCTTCTTTCCTCCCTCCTTTCCTTCTTTCTTCATCCCTTCCTTCCTCCCACTTTTCCTTCCTTCCTTCCCTCCTTCCTTCCACCCTCTTTTCCTTCCTTCGTCCTTCCTTCCTTCCTTCCTTCCTTCCTTCCTTGACTTGAGGACAACAGGAGGGTTAAGTGGATATATGTATTGTTTGTGTGTGTGTGTGTGTGTATAGTCACACCTGTACTTAAAATAACCCCGGTGTGTTCAGGAAGCTTGTTGAATACATTAATGTTAGATTTGAGTGTAAATGTGTGTGAAATGTACCGTGTGTGTGTGTGTGTGTATGTGTGTGTGTGTGTGTGTGGTTTATTAACAATAGTGGAGGTCTTCACACACTGCTGAAAGGCTGCTATCTCTCATTAAAACAACTTTTTGCGTGCGAATGTGAGCCTGTGCATGCATGTGTGTGTCAGTGCTCTACCAGTGGTGTGTGTGTGTGTGTGTGTGTGTGTGTGTGTGTGTGTGTGTGTGTGTGTGTGTATATCACTGAGTGTGTATCACTGTCTGTCCATCTTCATTTGGAGTTTTGTTGAGAAATGCTCCAAATGCAAATCTGTGCAGAAACAATCAATCCTATTAAGAAACGCCAATCAATTCAACTGCTATTATTTATCTTCTCTCTTTCATCGATGAATGAAAGATTGCTTTCTGTTTCAAATGTTTTGCTGGAGTCCAAAAGCAGGAAAGAGGGAGATGAGAAGAGAGAGAAAAGCTAGAAAATGACACAGTGAGCTGATGACAGAGACAGAAAGAAGCAGGGATGGACTGGAACTAAATAATTGTCTCAGCCATTTTTTTTTTTTAACCACAACCAGTCTGCAGATACAAGGGAGGGAGGAAAGAAAGAGAGAAGGAAGGAAGGAAAGAAGGAAGGGAGAAAGGCAGGAAGAAGGAAAAAAGGACAGAGGAAAGAAGGAAGGGAGGAAGGAAAGAAAGAGAGAAGCAAGGAAGGAAGGAAGGAAGGAAGGAAGGAGTGAGTATGGAAGGAAGGAAGAAAGGGGGATGGAGGAAGGAAAGAAGGAAAGGAGGAGGAAGGAAGGAAGGAAGGAAGGAAGGAATGAAAGAAGGAAGGAAGAAAGGCAGATGGAGGAAGGAAAAAAGGAGAGAAGGAGGAAGGAAGGAAGGAAGGAAGGAGGGAAAGAAGGAGGGAGGGAGTAAGGAAGGACAGAAGGAAGGAAGCTACTGTAATACTGACAATACTGAGGTTTAATCCCAGCAGGCCGTCACTGTGAGGACACCATGATGGATTTATGCTATGAGAGGTCCATAAGCTATTAAAAGGGTCAGGAAGGTTACTATGGAAACGTAATAGATTACAGATTACTAGTTACTCTGTTTAAAATGTAATAAGTAATGTAACTATTTCAATGACTTCATCAAAGTAATGTAACTTATCACATTTGATGACTTTTCTAATTTACTGACCAATGTTTTCATCTGTTAGGGTAAATGTTCCCTCCTTCCTTCCTTCCTTCCTTCCTTCCTTCCTTCCTTATTTCCTTCTGTTCTTTCATTACACAACAAGGTATTACAGACCTTATTACTAGTGCTAGGGTATACTGGTGTTGATAAATAAAATAAATATGTCGGGGGTAATGTATCCTAACTCCAGGGTGAAAGAAGGAGGTGGGGATGATGGAGTGAGGGGCGCTGAAGGATGGAGAGAGGGGCGCTGAGGTTAGTATCTGTATCCTCACTGCAGGGTGAAGAGAGGAGGAGGGGATGGAGACATGGGTGGCACTGATGAGGGGCTGGCTCGAAGGAAGAAAAGAGAATATAAACAATTAATAATGGGTGGGCGAGAATTCTGGCACACACACACACACACACACACACACACACACACAGACACACACACACACAGACACACACAGACAGACACACACACACACCATCAGTATCCAAGGACATCAGGTTGTCTCAGTGTCCATCAGCATGTGAAAGCCTGGAGACATTCTTATGAGACGTTGCTCCTGACGTCAGCTTTCATTGTACTTCAAGTATAGAGAAACATTCGCAGGTTGCCAAGGTGACGGAGAGAGGGTGAAAGTTGTAGTGACGGTCAAGGATATGGTGACGCATCAGTAATCATCAGGGCTGGATGATAGGTTGTGATATTTAAAATGTTATAATAATATATATATTTAATTATAAGAGCAATACTAATGCAATTTACAGATTTACGAGTATTCACCTTAGGACAAAAAGGTTAATTATGATTTATAATAATAATGATAATTGGGCGCTGCAGCATGTTTACTTGGCAAAAGACACATGCTCATTGATTAACCCTCCTGTTGTCCTCAAGTCAAGGAAGGAAGGATGGAAGGAAAGGAGGCAGGAAAGAAAAGAAGGAAGGGAGGAAGTAAAGGAAGGAAGGAAGAGAAGAAGAAGGAAGGAAAGGAGGAAGGAAGAGAGGAAGAAGGAAGGGAGGAAGGAAAGGAAGGAAGGAAGGAGGGAAGGGGAATGGAGGAAGCAAAGAAGGAGAGAGGGACAAAGGAAAGGAAGGAAGGACACAGACTCAGAGCTGAGTTACGAACATAGGATTATTTGGTGGGTGAAAGGTGGGTTGGGAGGGAAGGAGGGGATCCAGGCGGCGAGGCACTGGAGCGGAGGAAATCAACATAGGCTTGAAGACGGCCTGACGTGAGTTGAACTGTAACGATCTAGCAGAGAATGACAGGAGAGCCGGAGTATTTAAGCTTTGTGTCGTCCTCCCGGGTCAAAGTGACCCCGTCTGTTTTGACTGTTCCTTCCTTCATCCCTCCGTCCTTCTCTCCTTCCCTCCTTTCCTTTCTCCCTCCCTCCTTCCTTCTTTCCTCCTTCCCTCCTATACCTTCCTTCTTTCCTTCCTCCATCCCCCTTTCTTCCTTCCTTCTGTCCTTCCTTCCTCCCTACCTCCTTCTTTCCTTCTCTCCTTCCTTCCTTCCTCCCTTCCTTCTTTTCATCCTTCCTCCCTTCCTCTTTTCCTTTCTCCCTCCCTCCTTTCCTTCCTTCTTCACCCCCTCCTTTCCTTCCTCCCTCCTTTCCTTCCCTCCTTCCCTCCTCCCTTCTCCCTCCTTTCCTTCCTTCCTCCCTCCTTTCCTTCCTTCCTCCCTCCTTTCCTTCCTTCCCTTCCTCCCTCCCTCCTTTCCTTCCTTCCTTCCTCCCTCCCTCCGTCCTCCCTCCCTTTCTTCCTTGACTCAAGGACAACAGGAGGGTTAAAGTGGGTTTGAATCCATCTTGAATGTTTTGTGATCTCACTCAGTTTTTTTTTGTTTCTTTTCACAAGTAGACTTTAATAAATATGCTGTAAACACTCTGAGATTTAAATCACCTTTAACTTTCTCACTGTGTAGAAATACCTGCTTCACATCATGCTGTAAGCGTAAATTAATGGGCTGTGGTTAGGTATTTCTATTCAGAGCTAAAGGTGTGAGTGTTAGTCTCAACCAATATCCACTCAATGGATAGTGAACACACACACACACACACACACACACACACACACACACAGACACACAGACACACACACACACACACACACACACACACACACACACACACACACACTTCCTTTGATTGTCTGCATGCAGCGATGTCTTTGTGAATCTGCTGTGAGTAGGCGGCAGAAGAAGTGCTAACATTTTTATATCAAGCTTTGCACACACACACACGACAGATGTATTAAATCAACAGTATTTGGGAAATATGAGAAGTATAAAGCTGAAGGTTAGGGTTAGGAAAGAGTCTTTTAGTCCTTTCATGATGCAATTACAGTGAATTCAGTTTAATTAATCAAAACAATCAGATGAAAATTGATAAAATGCTCCACAGAGGGAAACTTCAGAGTCTGATGATGATTTTATTTAATGGTTTAATCACTGTGAGAAACTCTTAGTCAAGTGATCCAATTCTAAAATATTGATTATAGCTACTTTAATTTTTATTGTTTGCTTGCCTCAATTTTCTGCAAAACTTGTTTGTGTTACATTACAGTATTTATGATTTAATTTTTTGTTTTTTATGTCCATGTAACATGCTCTTTGACATGTTGCAATGGTTTTTTTTGTGTTATATACATTTTATAAAATGTGTTATGTACTGTATTGGATAAGGGTCAGTGATAAATAATAAGGTTTGGTAAGATGAGCAATTCAAAAATATATTTAAAAATAGTTTTAAAAGCAGCATCAGGTTTATTAAAATGTACATTTTATATTTTTTGTAATTTGAAATGACATCAGAACCATAACATTGAATGCTCCTTAAAATGTCAAATGATGTAACCACAAAATAATGATAAATATTAAATGATTCATTTGATTGGAAACTAATTCAGTCATTTTATGTAATGTATTCCTTTCAGCGTTTAAAAAACTGAACACATCCACTTCAGGTTCAAACAGCTTGTTGCCCTGAGTGGACTTTCTGAAAAAAGTGTATTAATATATTTTTTAATTAGATGTGTTATTAGATGTGTGTGAGTCAGTGGCAAGATGAGCAATTCACAAATGCCTTTAAAAATGGCCTTAAAAGCAGCATCAGGTTTGTTAAAATGTACTTTTTGTATTTTTGTTGGTTCCTGAAAATGTCAAATGGTGTAACCACAAAAGAATGATCAATATTAAATATTTTATCCACCTACAGTGTATTTAAGTGGACTTATACTAATAATTACTAAATGTTTCCTGATCTCCATGGTTACCCAGATTAAATGTAATATGTAGAACAATAGTATTCCATTATCTTTATTTAATATAAAAGTTATAATGTAAGATCATGCCAAACTAGTTGATATGGTGTTTTATTGACTATTTACTGTTTTTAAGCAAGTTGAATTATTTGGTACAAAGTTTTTATGGTTACACCACTTAGACATTTTTATCATAATCCTCTAATATATTCTCTCAAAATGGATTAAAAGCAGAAAATTGATGCTGGGTCCACAAAAAAAGGACATTTGCAAGTTATTCATACGTTTATTTTCACATTTTAACCCCTTTTTAAATGACATGACTCTTATACTGGTGTATGACAGAATAAAAGCAAACCAAGTTAATAATCTGCGTAGTGTCCCTTTAAATATCACAATTTTTATTAAATTATTTTTCTCTAACCATTAGTATAAGTAACTTTGGAGCGTGCTTTCAGTCATTCTTGCTGTATGAGACTAAATGAAAGTCGGTGGCAGACGTATGAGAGGCTTCACTGCTCGGAGATCCAGCTCCATTCATCTGCATTAGGAACACTTATAATAAAGGCAGCAATTTATTTACTCGGCCACTTTTCTTTTCTGTGAGGCTGAATAAGTGAGAGAGAGAATTGATTCTGGAGGATGAATGGAGCTAATGCTGTATAATATTTATCTCCATTAGATTAACGGTGGTGAAAAACAAAACAAAGGAAGTTTAATTGAACATCTCCAGCTTCCTTTTTTCCACAGTCTGACCGGCCATCAGGAGCACACTGAGAAATCCCTGAGGGTCGGTTTACTCTGTACAGCTTATTATACACGAAACAAGAGCGAGAGAGATGTGTCGTCGGCTCACTTTAGTTATGCATCATAGGTTTTTATTTCATTTTCTTTAATCAGTGTTCATTATACTAACGTTACCTCTAAAGCCATGTTGAATGTTTGTCACCTTTTTGTTCTGATGATGAATGTGGGACAGAGTTACAAACAGGCCAACGCGGAAGTAACTTAGAGCTGCATTCTATCAAAAGGCCACCAGGGGGCGACCGTATCTATACAAGTCAATGGAGAATTCATCAACTTCTCACTTGATTTCTAACCTCAGTAAACGTTTTCAAAATGTGTTTATGGTCTCAACCGCTAGTTTAAAGCCTTCTTCAATGCAGTATGATGTTCATTTGGGACATTTTGGCCTCCCTGATTTTATATTTGACGATAAAGCAGGGTATGCATTAGGGCGTGGCTACGTCCTGATTGACAGGTTGATTGACCAATGTCCTCGAGATCCAGCCCTCGCAACCATAGCAACCTGCCCGCTCCGCCCATGGCCCCGCCTCATGCCCATATAAGTAGAATCTGTGTTTTTATTTTTCCCAGCATGCATCTGAAATTTTCAAGATGGCGCTGCCTAGATTGTAAACTATTGGCTTCTGAGCAGCAGTCCACAAACCAATGGGTGACGTCACGGATGTTACGTCCATTTCTTTTATACAGTCTATGGAGGTGACATGAAACTCAAACTAGTCCTAGTCCTAATTGAAGCATAAATCTGTAAAAAGAAGGTGGATTTAGTTTTTACTCTCCAGGACTGATCAAAAAGTAGAATCAGTACCTCCAATTTTTATTTATTTTTTTGCTCTTGCATTAGTTTTGTCATTGTTGAGTGCCCATCTTGATAATAGCAGAGGTAGGAGTTACAGTATAAAGACAGGAAACCAAAAATGAGTCCGAGGTTTTTGTTTACTCCAAAACTGCAACAGGTGAGTTGAGGATGAAGAACAAAAAAAACAACAACCCTTTTTTTCCCCCCTCCAATTTCCTGGAAAGATGATGATTGTATGTTGTATCTAGTAATAGCAGGGATCAGGTTTTATCATCATTTCCATATAGTGGTTGGCTGCTGCTCTTCCTCAGGTTCATGGGTATTACATTTTATAACAAACAAAGCCATTACACACACACACACACACACACACACACACACACACACACACACACACACACACATATTATATACTGTAGATGTCACACAGATAAACAACGCTTGTAAAAGGACAGCTGTTGTTGCAACGTCCTGTCAATCTAAATAAATAAATAAATAATAAAAAAGAAAACAGCAGAATGAACAAAAATACAGAATGTAAATGTAAAGGTGTGAGTTTTTTCTTTTCAAGCTCATTTATTTAACTTCATGTAGTGTTTCAAGGTTCAAGGTTCGTTTATTGTCATTCAAAAACATGCTTTCACATGAACATAATGAAATCTGTACTCACGTGTCAGCAGCGTAATAAAGTGACGGAGATTAAATAAATAAATAATTAAGTAATCGCCATAATGGCCCAGCCCAAGATACGGGTCAAATTTGACCCAGAACAGCCCCAATGGACAAACATTAGTAGCACCTATACAAGTATAGTAGTATATATATAGTAGTATCTTAAATATTTTCATTTTTGTGAAAAGTCTGCAAATTTCAGAGTAAAATACATTTGTGGTGTTTTCATTATGGCTGTCAAACGATTAATTTTTTAAATCGAGAATCGCAGAATTTCCATAATTAATCACGATTAATCGCGTTTTGAATTGCATGTTTAAAATCCTGTTATTTTCCATTTGAAGGCAGTTTTAAGCCCATAATGTAAAGCATTTCTTACCAGAGTGTCTTAACTGGGAATCAATCACGGCTCTGCTGCGACTCCCACACTCCAAAATGGTCCTTTGGTGGAGCTGAGGCTCGCTTGGCTGCACCTGGGTGTTTAGCGTGGAGGTGCTAACTCAAACTCGACGTACTCCGGTGGTAGTTAAACTCCGTTTGACACAGGTTGCATTTTACTTTTGACTTGTCAACTGAAGCGTCTGGAAGTTTTTTAAAGTTAAACAAGCCGTTCAAAAGTCCAGTAGCTCTCTTACTCAAATTTGGGTCAAATTTGACCTGAACAGTTTGAGTAATGCCTCTTATCAGCTGATACCAGAGCAGGAGAAGCGAGAGAAAGAGAGGAATAAGAATGAATGAACGAGTAATAAGCAGTGCTTGAGTTTAAACCCCATTTGAAATGATTCCCTCGTCCCACAAGGCTTTGGATCTCAAGCTAGCAGGACTGTTATAAATCACTTTAGGATAACCTGCTTCTTCTTTGTGTGTGTATTTCACTGTTTGCATGTCATGCTGTTCCCTAAATGCTTGATTTGTGTTATGTTTGTGCTAAACTGTATAAATAAAGATCCTAATTAGTATATTCCTGACATGATTAACATTCATGAAGGCTCTCTGGAGTGAACTGGGATTATACAGACTCATAAATCATCATAATATTTTACTGCATTATGTTTTTTTGTTGGTGCAAAAAGTAATTTTCTTTTGGGGGGTTTCTACTCAGATTGCAGAAATTATACATATAAAAGTGAATAAAGTGAATAATGGAGCTATTTTACCAACAGTGCAATGGTTTGTTACTATAGGTGGACACACCAAAGCTATTATTTGTTAGTTGTGACTAAACACGCTGTCAGGAGCATTTTTGATGATTTGTTAAGATGGTTGTTTAACCCTCCTGTTGTCCTCAGATCAAGTAAGGAAGGAAGGAAGGAAGGAAGGAAAGGAGGGAGGAAGGAAGGAGGGAAGGAAGAAAAGGAAGGAAAGGAGGGATGGAAGAAAAGGAGGGAGGAAGAAGGAAGGAAGGAAGGAAGGAAGAAGGGAAAGAAGGAGGGAAGGAGGAAGGAAGGAAGGAAGGAAAAGAGGGAGGAAGGAAGGAAAGGAGGGAGGAAGGAAGGAAGGAAGGAAGGAAGGAAAGAAGGAAAGGAGGGAGGAAGGAAGGAAGGAAAGAAGGACAGAGGAAAGAAGGAAGGGGGAGGAAAGAAAGAGAAAAGGAGGAAGGAAAGAGGGAAGGAAAGAAGGACAGAAGGAAGGAAGAAAGGAAGGTAGGAAAGAAAGAACAGTCAAAAAAGACAGGGGGGGAGGACGACATGAAGATTAAAATAAAGCATTCAATTGTTTTTACCATTATAACCAGTGTTATAAAAAATGTAACTAGAGGAGATACAACTCATAAAAATCCAAAATATACAAAAACGTATTTAAATGTTTTACTTTGGTGCAAATTAAATAACTAGGATTTTATTTTTCACACCTCATTTTCCACTTAAAGTGTTAGTTTTAACCATATAAGTGTTTGTGGCTGTATATTAAACTGTGTGTGTGTGTGTGTGTGTGTGTGTGTGTGTGTGTGTGTGTGTGTGTGTGTGTGTGTGTGTGTGTGTGTGTGTGTGTGTGTGTGTGTATTTGGGGACAGTAGAAGAAGAAGAGGAGCAGGATCTTTTAGCCATAAGGGAGATATGCATCAACACATATTGATTAGTTGTTAGCCGTGTATGAGCGGCCTTAGCCTTAATAACTCTCTGTCATTGAATAAACTCAGTGAGTTCAGGTTTTGTTGCATCATTTGCTGCATTTTCCCTCGCCGCAGTTTGTGCCTTCATGTATTATCATTACAGCCATGTCACGGAGCTAAGACTATAGATACACTTCCCTAGCTATTCTTCAAAACCCAGAAAGTCTCCACAGCTTCAAAAGCTACTTTTGAACATTTCTGTCCATCTGGATTTCAAAATAAAATAATATTACATCTGATACACAGTTAACCCTCCTGTTGTCCTCAGGTCAAGGAAGGAAGGAAAGAAGGAAGGAAGGAAGGAAGGAAGGAAGGAAGGAAGGACAGAAGGAAGGACGGAAGGAAGGAAGGAATGAGGAAGGAAGAAGGAAGGAAGGACATGAGGAAGGAAGGAAAGAGGAAGGAAGGACATGAGGAAGGAAGAAAGGAAGGCAGGAAAGGAGTAAGGAGGGTAGTAGAGGAAGGAAGGAAGGAAGGGAGGGAGGAAAGAAGGAAGGAAGCAATGAGAAAGGAAGGAAGGAGGAAAATAGGAAGGAAGGAAGTCGAGGAGGAAGGGAGGAAGGAAGGAAAGAAGGGAGGAAGGAAGGAAGGAAGGAAGTGAGGAAAGAAGTATGGAAGGAGGAAGGAGCAAAGAAAGAGGGAGGGACAGTCAAAAGAGACGGGGTCAATTTGACCCGGGAGGACGACACAAGGGTTAAAAAATAAATAAAAGGAAACTGGGCTAGAATGGACCTCTCGGCGGGCCGGTTCTGGCCCACGGGCCGCATGTTTGACACCACTGGTCTAAAGTCATGAAATTAGTTTTTAAATCGTCAGTTGTTTAAAAATTTAACTATCTTTAAGAGCACCAACAGCTTTGCATGGCTGTCAGAATAGTTTAGCCTAAAATGACTGAAAATGGGAATTAAAAGGACATATTTGCATATTTTGGGTAATGTGATATTATATTATGATATTAATCACATAATGAGATTAACTATGTAATTTAAATAATCAAAGTAGCCTAAATGGAGAATAATGAGCCAAAAATAATAACAACAGTAAACAACCATTTTACTTATGAGTTATATAATCAACATGTCAACAAGTCAAGTTATTAATTTTAACGATGTGTAAATAAGAGAACATCACCAAAACACTTCAGGTAACCATGAAAGCTTTTCTTATTTATAACATAACTTTAATATACATTTCTCTTTTGGTTCCCTTCATGAGAACTGAGTAAGACAACAGGCAAATTAGACTAAAAAGTCTATAAATAATAAATGATAAGAACATCAAACTCACTTTGAGCAGACGTTCAGCACCTTGACTGTGAATTTTCAGCTTTTTTACTGCACAGTAACTTTAAACATAATCTGAAGCTAAAAGAAGGTTTAAACATAAACTGTGCACAAAAAATATGCATTTCATATATGGGTCAATTTTACCCGGTGACTGATTTAGATATACATGTTTTTTAATCTGGATTCAACTTCACAACCATTTTATTTATTTTTTATTTTTTATTGAACGTTATGGTGCAATAGTGTTCACCAACAAAACATACAAACAGACCAAAAGACACAGCACATGACAGCGGGGAGAACAACACTTGAACAGGACCGAAACAGAGGGGAAACAAACAGTACTCACTACTATTTTAATTAAATTCAAAGACTGGGACATTAATATTTTATCATAGCATTTGGAAATGTGGCTTGAAATGGTAAAAATGCATAAATGATAATAAAATTGAATGTGTCATTAAAAGTGTAGTAAGCCAATACATTTTTTGTCAAAATCACTGAATCTCTCCTCACTATCTGCTAGCTGTCCCTTTAAGTGCGCGCTGAAAAAAGTCTCTGAGATTTAGCAGACAAACGTCACAACAATGCTCCAGCCAATCAGAGACAGGGAGCGTTCATGCGTGTTCACGTTCAGAGAGGTGAGGGTGACGTAGTGACGCAGGCGGCGCGAGAAACGTCTGTTACAAACATAGTGGAGAAGGAGAGGTGACCAAGAAACATCCAGAGAGGACAGTTAGAAGAACAAAACATATAAAAGAAAACTGACTTTGGCCAGACAAGGACCCGCGGGGACACCAGTGTGGTTTTATTACGACGGAGGGACCGAGGGAGACCCGATTGAAGGACAGACGGAGACTCTCAGACCCAGCGGAAGGACAGACGGTACCCGGCGGAGGACCGGAGAGTGATGGCGGACGCTGATCTGCCGGACAGGTGAGTAACATCAGCGCTGCTTCTCATAAACTGTAACGTCACCTGCTGACATTCAGCTCACTGTCTAGTTAGTCAGGATATGTTGTTGTTGTTGTGATGCTAACTGTAACGTAGCAGAGTTGTTACTACAGCTGTTTGACGTTCTGCACGTTAGCCTCGCAGCTAACGTTAGCAGCGTGCTAACGTAACCTACAACGTAGCTGCTGCTGTGTAGTGGCTAGTTGTGTATCTGGTGTTTGTTTTAAATGACAGTATTTTAACTTCCTGTTGTCCTGTGGTCAATTTTGACCCAGTAGGACAACAGGTATTAACTCAAAAATGAGGTGTAGTTTTTTTTTTAATTACCATAATTTCCAAAACTATGTGTAAAACCAGTGGTAATAAGTTGGAATGAAGTTGGCTAATAAGGTCTAACACAGAGTTGGGTGATAATTTTTCTACCTTACGCTTTATAAACAGTCAAACCAAACTAGGTCAGAAGTTGTATGGTCCATGTGAAGACAGCAGGAGGGTTAAATCTGGACTGAAACTAATACTTTTCAGATTCTTGCTATTATGTACATAGAGTAAGACCCTATTTTACATGGTTATATGTCTACAGTGTATTTGGGTTCTAGTGGCTTTAAAACATAGTAACTGGAGCAGCTGGACTAAAATCATTGTATGACTTGTGCTTCCTTTGCTTCTCTGGTGCTTTAATTAACCACACAATCACATAATCATTAGCCAGGATGTGGACATGGCTGCCAACTTTATTTAACTGATAAAACTACAACTGAATTATAGCTCAGAACAGTAAAAAATCGATTAATGATTGATGGGAAAGTTGACATTATCTAAAATTATCTTAAAAATTATAGTAAATGTTCATGCTATTCAACATATATATTGTATGTGTGCACTATGGAATCAAAAGCAATCATTTTTCTCATAATAAAGAAAAAGAACAAGCACAACACTAAGAAACAGAGAGCTAACAATAAAGCAATAAAGAGACTAAAAGAAAAGAAGAGACATTTGACATTAGGCGAGGTGTAAATGATGATGAAAGCATCGCTGGCTTTGATGTCTGTGAAGCACTAGAGAGAGGCACAAAGAGGCATTTATAATTTTGTCTCTTTTTAATTCTTCTTAAAGCAAAGCTGAGCTGACTTGTGGATTCTGTTCTGCAGCAATGAGCAGATGGAAATCACTGCAGCCATGTTTTATTTTATTTTTTTCGGGGGGCGGGCTTGTTTGTTTGTCCCACTGGTGGCAAATGAACATCTTTCCTGAGGCAGTTTTATCCTCTAAAGCAATGCTGACAGTCCTGCTCTGTGGCTCTGTGGCTCTGTGGCTCACACTGCTGATACTTTTGACCAATGCAAACACAAGAAGGCCCGTTCAACCTCTTTGCTTTTCGATCACAGTGCATTTAAACTAAACTCAAGCCTTCCTCCCTCAGGTTGGACTGCAGGCTTTTATTGACTTAAATATCGAATCCATCTCGACTGTAAGTGTCTGCAGACCATGATGTGGGGTTGTGTTGTGTGTGTGTGTGTGTGTGTGTGTGTGTTGTGTAGGGAGAAAGAGAAACCCAGCAGACCCTTTATCTCCACTCTCCATTAACATAGTCAGCAGCTGTGAAAGGGCAGAGCGCAGGCTGCCCGGAGATTTATCAGAATGTCAGCGTATGCCACATTAGCTCTGACACCACACACACACACACACACACACACACACACACTGTACCTGCAAACCAGTTGAAGCCAGGGTCAAACTGATGTGTCAGAGGCAGTCATCTCATTCCAACAAGTCACACAGACCGTGCACGACTGTGTGTGTGTGTGTGTGTGTGTGTGTGTCTCTGTCTGCAGGACTTTCTTGTGTAGCTTGATAAGGGTGTATTTCTGTGTGCATGAATCCATCTTGCATAACTGTCCATATTTTGGGTTTTTTGCTACCTCCGAGTAGATGTTTGCTTGATTGAAAGACAAACAGAGGTCTAGCAACACCTGCATTTCCCACTCTGAAGCAACCTTTAGCACATCAAAGACATCTGGCTTGTGCTCTGCAGCCTTCTTAAATCATTAAACACTCTCTTTAATCACACACACGCACACACACACACACACACACACACACACACACACACACACACACACACACACACCTTTGGCAGCGTCAGTGCTTTCAGCTGTATCAGTGCCACAATCATAAATGAATGCATGTCAGGTGGATGCTGCAACAGCTCCTGAAGATGTTTTCAGTTCAGTTTTCTTATTCGAGTCTAACAAAAAAACCTGCCTTGAGATGTTTTAGTCATGACAACAACCTTTTACAACATAATGTTTTTTTTGTATTTTTTTTGGAAAAAGCAATTACCACATGAGGGTTTTCATGTTCAATGGTAGATTAACGCTACTGAAATACCAAAGAAAACAATAATCTTCTACGTGGTGGCTCGTGTTTTGTTGTTGTGTCAGAGCATGAATGAGGATGAGACACATTTCTAAGCTGAGATCAGGACAGCCAAGTGTTTCTGTCGATCCCGAGAAAATCAGACTTAATTGGTGACAATTATTCAACAGTCTACATGAAGAATTTAGAGGAGGGTTTTTTTTTATTGTGTTTCTGCTGATATATTAAATTAGGCTGCAATAGATCAGGAGCAGCCTCTTATATTTATTGCTCCTCACAAGTCTTCATTTCACATTTACATAACTGTACAGATGCAGTTAACTCAGGACTATGAGGCACAGATCAGACGTTTATCTAAATGACTCCTAAAGTCACAGTGACACACTAGATTTGAACTAGGGTTATTATAGTTAACTAAAACTAAGGTTAAAACTAAAACTAAAATGAACAATGCAAAACTAACTGAAACTAAACTGATATGCAGATAAGATCAGCTTCACATTTTTACCGTGTCCTGTTCAGTTTGACTTCTTGAGATAACAGGCTATCTCCAGTAGGGGGCAGCATACATTACGGCTCCAACATAACGCACAAGAAAGTCTTCTTCTTCTTCTTGATTGACTTGCAATTTATGATTTTCTATAAATGTCTAAAGTTCCAGGCAGATACTTGAAAACCTGAAACACTGAAATTAAGACTAAATAAACTAAAACTATAATGATCCTGGTGCTAACAGGGTTTTTTTCTAAGTTATGTTAAGAGTGGTAGAGTGTATTAAGGTTAAGGCAGCAGCACTTTTCATGGATTGTCTATTTAATGTTCAACCAACCACAGAGCATGAGAGGAAAGACTCCAGCGTTAGCATTGTTTGCACTCTGCGGCTCACTAAGTCTGCATTGCAGTTATACTAATGTTCATCAATAATGGTTCAATATTCAGCAGTTAACACCAAATAACGTTCAAGCTGGAGTCAAAAGTCAGAGGAAGTTCCAGGCAGAAAACCTCACGACTACGACCCTGTAGTAGATAAATGTGTCTTGATGAAGAGTGATGGGAACATATGTGGGATTCAGCTAAAAAAGGAATATTCCCACTAATTTGAAGCTTTCACAGAGAAGCAGGAGACAGCTAATGTAAAGCTCACAGTCAGACAGCTGCTTCACATCAACAGCAAACCCTTACCTCAGTGTCATGTGTTATCATTTATCATTTTTAGCTTCTATAAATCAAGGCTTTCCTCCTTTATACCTGGAAAAACTAAAACTAAGACTAAAATTAAATAAAAAAACTAAACTAAAACTACTTCATCACTTCTTGAACTAACTAAAAACAAACTGAAAAGCTAAATAAAAATGAAAAACTAATGAAAATTGCAAAACTATAATAATAACCCTGATTTGAACATATATATGTTTAACTAAGCGTGGTGCAAAGTGAACTTGACTAACATGATAAAGCCCCACTGAGACAGCTGGGAAGCACAAGCACAAGCTGTAATGTACTAATGAAGCAGCTAAAGGCAAGGCAGCTTTATTCATACAGCATAAAACAAACATTTAATAGTAAGAATTGGAAACAAAAAAACATAAAAACTTTCTAATCAGCAATAAATATAACAATTTATGATCAACTCATATAAATTGCATGCTTAAAATAACATACTGGTTAAAGCCCCGCCCATTTCAAGACAATCTGACACACTTCCGGGTTAAATTCCACACACTTCCGGTTTAGGCCCCGCCCACTCCGAGTACAGATACACATACAGATAATGCTGTACTCGCTCATCCCTACTAATGATACAAAATAAAAACTACATACAGCAAAATAGAGTGAAAAATAAAGCTAGACTAGAACAGAGCATTAAATATAAGTTTCCAGCATAAAATAATAATTTGCTTTAAAATCATTAAAAGGAATTAAATTGCTTCAAAAGAGCTCAATCATAAGCACAGGAGAAGAGAAGTGTTTTTAATCTGTGAAAAAAAATAACCTTTTTATAATTTTCCTGATTTAATTGTAATGAGAATAATGAAAAAGCATAATTTAGACAAATGGAAACACATAATGCTGTAAAGGTGGAATTTCATCTAGGAAATGTACTTAAGAGGAGCTCAGTGGGTGAGCTCAGTCTTTAAGCGCTACCTTGGTCAAAATGTGATTAAAACACCGGCTTTTTAAAACGAGATTCATGAAAGTAAAATTGATTTCATGGAGCAGAGGCTTGTGATTTTTATTATTTATATTAAAGTGTCAGTTTCTTTGTAGAGCGGTGGATAATAACAGCACAGCTCACAGCACAGTAAATTTCTCCAGTAGATTATAATTTATATTTTAATGTAATCTTATAACATGTTTTACTGCTTTTTATACTGGATGTGTTGGACATATTTATTGGTAAAAGAGTTATAAATGACTGTTACATGCAGGTTTAAAGGTGAGGACCAACGCAGCATTGACTTCCATCTGCATCCTGGATTTATTAAATATATATATTAAAATCTAACAAAGCTCAGGTTGTATATGATACCTTAATAAAAATACTGTAACTTCAAAGATGTTGTTATAAGACAGGCTTTGATATGTAAAAAACATAATTATAACCAAATCCACAGCTAATCTCATCGTGCATATTTCTCTGTAAAGTTTTGTTAAATTTCCTGTTACCTCTTCTACAGCCGCTCTCATTTCTACTTTCACATTTCTACCTTTTTTCTGTCAGTATCTTTCATTCATTCTGTCTCTCTGTCTCTCTCTTTGATCAAAATTTGAATTCAAATCTCTCTCTCTCTCTCTCTCTCCCCCCCCCTTCTCGCTCTCTCTCTCTCTCTTTCTCTCTCTCTCTCTCTCCCCCCCCTTCTCGCTCTCTCTCTCTCTCTTTCTCTCTCTCTCTCTCTCCCCCCCCTTCTCGCTCTCTCTCTCTCTCTCCCCCCCCCCTTCTCGCTCTCTCTCTCTCTCTTTCTCTCTCTCTCTCTCTCCCCCCCCTTCTCGCTCTCTCTCTCTCTTTTTCTCTCTCTCTCTCTCTCTCCCCCCCTTCTCGCTCTCTCTCTCTCTCTTTCTCTCTCTCTCTCTCTCTTTCTCTCTCTTCATCCTTCTGTCTCTCTCCCTCCTTCTCTCTTTCTCTCTCTACCGCTCTTTCTCTCTTTCTCTCTCTCTCTCTCTCTCTTCCTCCCTCTCTCCATCTCTCTCTCTCTCTCTCTTTCTCTCTCTTCATCCTTCTGTCTCTCTCCCTCCTTCTCTCTTTCTCTCTCTACCGCTCTTTCTCCCTCTCTCTTTCTCTCTCTCTCCCTCTCTTTCTCTTTCTCACTCTTTTTCTGTCTCTCTCTCTCTCTCTCTCTCTCTCTCTCTCTCTTCCTCCCTCTCTCCCTCTCTCTCTCCCTCTCTCCATCTTTTCTCTCTCTCTCTTCCTCCCTCTCTCTCTCCTCTCTTGCTCTCTCTCTCTCTTTCTCTCTCCCACCCCCCCCTCTCTCTCTGTATTTCTCTCCCTCCCTCTTTCTCTCTCCCCCTCCCTCTTTTTGTCTCTCTCTCTCTCTCTCTCTCTCTCTCTCTCTCTCTCTCTGTATCCTTTTGATCCTGGAACAATGTGATATTCAGTTGAATGAGATTTGAGTGACTTCACCTTTCACCTGCTGAAAGAGCCGTGCTGCATTCAAGTCCTGTCAGTAAAAACGGGGAAGAACTTGAAGAAAATTGCGTTGTGTCTTACATTATTCCAAGATGGTTAATGTAGCTTAAAATAATCGAGTTTGACTTTCCAAGATAAATGACACACTTAGTCGTGATGTCAATCAGCCAAACTCAACATATAGTTAACGTTTGATTGACAGAAGCTATCTAGCGGCTGTAATGATTATGACTTTCTCCTCTTTCTCAAAGTATATGTTTCTGACTTATTGAGATGACGGCAAGACAAGCAGGATAACTAACATGTCTTTGATCACAGCCAACATGATACACTTTAGGAAGGAGCTGGGATTCAGGTACAGAGAGTCGAGAGACGGGGGTAGCATCTTTCCTTCTTTCCTTCCTTCCTTCCTTCCTTCCCTATGTCCTTCGTTCCTTCCTCCCTTTCTTATTTCCTTCCTCTCCTTTCCTTCCTTCCCTCCTTCCGTTCTTCCTCCCTTCTTTCCTCTGTCCTTCGTTCCTTCGTTCCTCCCTTCCTCTTTTTCTTTCTCCCTCCCTCCCTCCCTCCTTCCTTGTTTCCTCCCTCCCTCCTACCTTCCTTCCTTCCTTCCTTCTTTCCTCCATCCTTCCTCCCTCATTTCCTTCCTTCTTCCCTCCTTTCCTTCCTGCCTTCTTTCTTCCTCCCTTCCTTCATCCCTCCCTCCTTTCCTTTCCTTTCCTTTCCTTTCCTTTCCTTTCTTCCTTCTTTCTTCCTCCCTTCCTCCTTTCCTTCCTTCTTCCTCCCTTCCTTCCTTCTTCCTCCCTTCCTTCCTTCTTCCTCCCTTCCTTCCTTGACTCGAGGACAACAGGAGGGTTAATTCATTTTGAGAGAATATATTAGAGGATTATGGTAAAAATGTCTAAGTGGTGTAACCATAAAAACTTTGTACCAAATAATTCAACTTGCTTAAAAACAGTAAATAGTCAATAAAACACCATATCAACTAGTTTGGCATGATCTTACATTATAACTTTATATAAGTCCACTTAAATACACTGTAGGTGGATAAAATATTTAATATTTATTATTGTTTAGTGGTTACACCATTTGACATTTTCAGGAACCAACAGAAATAGTAAATTTTAACAAACCTGATGCTGCTTTTAAGACAATTTTTAAAATATGTGTGAATTGCTCATCTTGTCACCGACTCAAACACATCTAATAACACATCTAATTAAATAATATAGTAATAGACTTTTTTCAGGAAGACCACTCGGGGCAACAAGCTGTTTGAACCTGAAGTGGATGTGTTCAGTTTAAACACTGATTGTTATAATTGTATCTAATTGCCACACATTTATTAAAAAAAAAAAAAAGCTGAAAGGAATAAATTACATAAAATGACTGAATTAGTTTCCAATCAAATGAATCAGTGTTTCTTTTCAATAGGGAAATTAACCACAATGAAACATTTAGATCATATTCAAATGGAAACTCTACAGGAGCTTGAAGATTTTAATCAGTACGAGTGTATTATGATCACAATCTTTCTAAACACCTTACGCTTCATTATTAATCACAAGCATCAGAGGTTTTACGCTCCTGTTGCAACTGTCCTGCAAACTATATCAAACTGTCCATTAACCCTGTAGATCGTTGGAGATGTGCAGGCCCAAGTATCTGAAGGTAGACACCATCTCCACAGCTGCTCCTCCATAACCATCTCCTTAGTCTTCCCCAAGGCTCATGCAGAGATCGTTTGCTCTTGAAATTGAAACTTGAGTATTTTGGATCGAGTAGACGTATATTTGTGACAGCTCATGCCATATAACCACAACGACCCTATAGTTCGAGGATAGCAAGAGACCTTTGTTGCATGTCATACCCATTTCTCTCTCTCTCTCTCCCTTTGTTTCCTGTCAGCTTCTCTGCCACCAACTGTCCATTAAAGGCTAAAAAAAAAAAAAAAAAAAGTCGACATATATCTGTTGACAGTGGAAGAGAGATTAATCTCTGCTTGGCAACATGACATGAGGGAAGCACTAATTGCTGTCAGGGAAATGTCATGCTTATTATCTATGACACTGATATCTGTGAAGCTGAAGATTTTCTCAACATGATTCGTCCGAGTACACAGATAAAGATGTCGTGCTGTTATTTCATGCTAAGTGAGCCGGACGGAGTAGGAAGAAAAAAAAAAAAAAAAAACTCTATAGATCAGTTTGGCTTGAACTCATCAATCTCAGACCGTTACATGCTGCCAACGGTGTCAATACTGCAACAGCAGCGTGGGCGGCCGGTGAATTTGTCATCATATGATCCATAGATATCTGAGCTGTTCTCTCCTACACAGTCATGTGGGACGTACGGGGCAGTTATGAATGACACCTTTAGACTCAGTTATTTATTTTCTCTGTCTGGGAGGGCCACGTAATGTGTCCATCACTTCTCTCTCAGTTCTCTCTCAGCTTTAAAAACAGTCTGTGCACAAGAGGCATGAGGAATGTGTTCTTGATTGAGTTAGACAAATTAGAACAAATTAAATGTGTGAATGTATTATTAGGGCACGAGCATTGACAGTGTGAAGGCCATATTGAATCTGTAGGATTTTTTTTTTCTTCTTTTTCCAAAACAAATGCATTTTTTCCGGCTTAAACATGCCTGAAAACACACAAAACTTTACACACATGCCAGACTCTGCAGAAATGTGCATTGCAGAATGGCTCAACAGCGCCCCCCAGAGGCAGATTTTAAAAATTGAGCCCCTCACTCCAGATTGACGTAGATAAATGAAATTTGGTAAACATATGCATCATGTCAAGACACACAGAAAAGTCTCTTGGACCCTTATCCTAACTCCAACAAGAAGTCGATTTTGGCAGCATTTTCATGATTTCTACACCTTATATTTTGACGAACTCCTCCTACAGACTTAATTTTTTTCTTCTTCTTCCAAAAAAAATGCACAAGACTTTGTACATATACCAGGCCCGGCAGAAAATGTTGTATTTTATGGTTCCCAGAAATGAGCATCGCAAAATGGCTCGACAGCGTCCCGTCCCCCCCCCCCCCAAGGAAGATTTTAAAAATTGAGCCCCTCCCTCCAGATTGGATTGGTGTAGACAAACTAAATTCAGTACATATATGCATCATGTCAAGATGCACAAAAAAGTCTCTTGGACCCCTACCCTAACTCCAACAGGAAGTCAGTCATTCTGATTTGAATTTCGTGATTTTGCCGCAATTTTTGTGATTTCTACACTTTATATTTTAAGGAACTGCTCCTACAGATTTAATCCAACCAATTTCAAATTCACTCAGTGTCATCTGAGGACCTTGGAGATTACAATTTTATCACAGTCTTTCACCTCCCTTACTCTTGGTGGATATGGCGGAGTGGCACATTTTGATGTTTTGCCATAAAACAGAAAGTGCTGGCCAGATGGCGCCACTGCACCCCCTAGAATAATAAGACTATTGAGCCCTTCCCTCCAGATAGACGTAGACAAACGAAATTTGGTACACATATGTATCATGTCAAGACACACAGAAAAGTCTCTTGGACCCTTATCCTAACTCCAACAGGAAGTCAGCCATTTTGATTTGAATTTTAAATTTGGCTGTCATTTTTGCGATTTCTACACCTCGTGCTTTAACCAACTCCTACAGATTGAATCCGACCAACTTCAAATTCCCTCACTATCATTTTAGTACCTTGAGGATGATCAAAAGCTTATGCCTCCATTAAACCCGATATTGTTGGGACATGGGGTATAACACTATCTAAAATTGTGGTTAATCAAACTAACATGCAAAAATTACTTTGCTCCCATGTATAGTCTGCTGCGAAGGAATGATTATAATTACACCAATATCCCTCTCAATGTGCTATTACTATTGATGTTCTTCTAGTTTTACTATCCACTTTGCTCCTGTAAAGCTGTAAATTTCCCCACCGTTGGACTAACAAAGGATTATCTTATCATCTGATTTTATCTCTTATGAAAACTTGATGGCACACATTGCACAAGAAGAATCTCTGTAAGGATGTCAATGGAGGCCAACTACTCACTTTTCCTCCAGGGCCTCAGTGTGTGTGTGTTGATCCTGGCATTATAGTTACACTAGGATCTGAAAGGTAGGCCAGTTTCTCTTTCAAAGACTCTCTCTCTGCAGCAGTGGATGAATCTAACAAGGTAGGCCACTGCCAGCTGAATCTGAGGAGAAGAACAAAGGCAGAGGGAGGCTTGGGAAATGTGTACTTCAACAGGTGATGAACCTGTGCACCTGACACCTGATGGAGAACAATTTGTGTATTGGCACCATAGTGAGGACGAGGAGAATTATTCTGCCGCTCTGTGGGTTGTTGCTGCTGGGCATCAGTTTAAAGGAGTAGCTCGTGCCTCCATCCAAGCACTTTGAAATGCTCTGAATAGCCCAGGGCTACTGGACATCAGGGGTCTGGGTTAGGATATCGACCACCAGAACACAGCAATGCTTTTCATCCATCTACCCCCACTCCTCCGCCGGCCGCTGCAGGGACGTAAAGAGAAGAGGACTGAGCAAACGCTATTTTCACTTTCATTTTCAGTAGAGTCAGAATGGATAATATGTTCGGAGGGCGTAGAGTTGACTTCTCCAAGCTTTTTTTTCCTGTTTAGAATATTTTTAAGCAAATTTAAGTAGGAAAACAAACAAAATGGAAAATCAACAACAAATAATAAAAACAGGATACAGGATGTAATATTAGGAAATAAAACGGTGAATAAAAAACAATAATTAATAGTTATTATTTCACTTTAGTTGTTAATTTATTGCTTGTTTTCCTCTTATTTTCAGTTGCATATGCAGTGCAGTGGAAAATATTACAGTACATGACAAAGTTCAGCATATTTTTACTTAAGGAATGCAAATCAGGAAAATATCTCAACCACCTTTATGCAGAATTTATCATAAAAATCTGCAATAAAAACAAAGAAAATACAAAAAAACCAACAACATATTAAGAGACACATCTACCACTTTGACAATGCTTCAAAAAAACTCACTAAATACAAAAATGCTGCAATGCACAACAATGGGACAATGCAGAAATGGAAGATAATGTTCATAAGTATGTTTTAATTAGTGTATATAATTGGCTGAAAATAAGAATTGCTGTGTTTTCATGACCGTAGAATTAACCCTCCTATATTAAAAAAAAAAAAATCTGTATCCTTACTGCTAGATGCCACTAAATCCTTCACACTCGTCCTTTAATGTAATCAGAGGAAAATATTGCAGTACATATTTACTTAAGGAATGCAAATTAGGAAAATATCTCCACCAACTTTATTGCAGAATTTATCATAAAATTAAGCAATAAAAACACCAAGAAGACAAAAAACAAAAACAACAAATTAAGAGACACGTGCACCAATTTGACAATGCATGCAGCATGAAGAAACATGCTTCATAAAAACTCACTAAATTCAAAAAATGCAGCAATGCACAACAATGGGACAATGCAGAAATGGAAGATAATGTTCATAATTATGTTTTAATTAGTGTATATAATTGCCTGTAAATGAGAATTAAGCCTTAATTAACCCTCTACATAAAGATAATCTTCTGTATCCTTACTGCTAGATGCCATTAAATCCTTCACACTCGTCCTTTAATGTACACTGTCTAAAAATGTAAAAGAAGAATATGTACATAAGCATAATATGTGAATTTGCAGTGATGTGCCAAAGATAAAAGCAACTGCTAAATAAAAATGAGTCATAATAATAATAATCCTGGTTTTTCAATGTATTGCTTATTTAGCTTTTGGATTCTTGGTTACATAACTGTCTCCAGTTAAATATGAGGTAGATAATTTAGGGGAGGAAAAAAAAGCTTTTTAAAGTATTTGAATGAATCCCTGAGTCAAAAAAACTGACTCACCAAGTCAATCTCCACTTTTTTTTGCAATGACAGTTATTCGTGAACTTTTCCCTTTTCAAACACGTTGGCCTCGCTTTTCCCCCAAAACCTGTACTGACGGAGGTGGGGGGAGAAAAAAAAAACCCCTAACCCTGCACCAAAGGAGGAGCGGATAACAAATGATGGCACAAATGGATGGAGAGATGGAGGACAGTGAAATCCTGTTAGCCGACTAATCGCCGTGGATACAAGGTCCAGGGATGTTAGCAGAGACACTGGAACCTGCATCCTCAGCATCACCGCAGTGTGTGTGTGTGTGTGTGTGTGTCTGTGTGTGTGTGTGTGTGTGTGTGTGTGTGTTTGCGGAAAGGGAAGGGAGGGGTCTGGAGATCTATTACCCATTATCATCCGTGGCTCTTGGGGATTACTGTGGATAAAGTGAGGGAGAGGGAGAGAAAAGGAGAGAATGGGGACTTAGCCTCATATCCTGTGGCTTTTTCGCTCAGCTGTCCGACTCACCACACAATCATCTGGCTGACAGCGAGGCTTGGTCAGAGGGAACGTTTTAGGCCCTGTCGTATACAAAGAAACGGTAATTGAAAACTTGATTAAAATGCCTAAAAAATTTGCAGTAGGCTAGTCAGAAGAAAAAAAAGCCTCCAGTCATGACTATCTCAATGTCATCTAATCCTATCTGACATTGGACGGAACAGTTGCAACGAAATGTACGATACTAAAAAAAAAGGATGTGTCAGCAGTTGTGGAGATATTGGTTCATGAGTTTTGGTAATCTTCATGGAGGCAGCAGGGAGCAGGAGAAGTCATCTAATAACCCAATCAGTAGAATAAAGACACACTGGCAGGATGTTTCTGCTAGTTAACTCTCCTCGAGTCAAGGAAGGAAGGGAGGAGGAAGGAAGGAAGGGAGGAAGGAAGGGAGGAAGGAAGGGAGGGAGGAAGGGAAGGAGGAAGGAAGGAAGGAAGGAAGGACAGAGGAAAGAGAGACGGAAGGGAGGAAAGAAGGAAGGGAGAAGGAAGGAAAGGAGCCAGGGAAAAGGAAGGAAAGGAGGAAGGATGGAAGGACGGAGGAAAGAAGGAAGGAAGGAGGGACGGACGAAAGAAGGAAGGAAGGAGGGAGGGAGGGAGGAAAGAAGGGAGGAAGGTAGGAGGAAGGAAGGAACGGAGAGAGAAAGGAAAAGAGGAAGTGAGGAGGGAGGAAAGAGGGAAGGAAGGAGGGGAAGGAAGGAAGAAAGGGGGCTGGAGGAAGGAAACAAGGAAGGGAGGAAAGAGGGAAGAAGGAAAGAGAGTCCTGGTCAGAGGGAACGTTTTAGGCCCTGTCGTATACAAAGAAACGGTAATTGAAAACTTGATTAAAATGCCTAAAAAATTTGCAGTAGGCTAGTCAGAAGGAAAAAAATCCTCCAGTCATGACTATCTCAATGTCATCTAATCCTATCTGACATTGGACGGAACAGTTGCAACGAAATGTACGATACAAAAAAAAAGGATGTGTCAGCAGTAGTGGAGATATTGGTTCATATTTATTGGTTTTGGTAATCTTCATGGAGGCAGCAGGGAGCAGGAGAAGTCATCTAATAACCCAATCAGTAGAATAAAGACACACTGGCAGGATGTTTCTGCTAGTTAACCCTCCTCGAGTCAAGGAAGGAAGGGAGGAAGAAAGAAGGAAGGAAGGAAGGGAGGAAGAAGGGAGGGAGGAAGAAAGAAGGAAAGGAGGAAAGAAGGAAGGGAGGAAGGAAAGGAGGAAGGAAGGGAGGAAGACAGAAAGAAGGAAGGGAGGAAGAAAGAAGGAAAGGAGGGAGGAAGACAGAAAGAAGAAAGAAGGAAAGGAGGGAGGAAGAAGGAAGGAAAGGAGGGAGGAAGACAGAAAGAAGAAAGAAGGAAAGGAGGGAAGGGAGGAAGAAAGGAGGAAAAGAGGGAGGAAGGAAGGAAAGAGGAAGAAAGAAGGAAGGGAGGAAGAAAGGAAAGAAGGAAGGAAGGAAGAAAGGAGGAAAAGAAGAAGGAAAGAAAGAAGGAAAAGAGGAAGGAAGGGAGGAAGACAGAAAGGAGGAAGGAAGAAAGAAGGGAAGGAGGCAGGAAGGAAAGGGAGGAAGACAGAAAGAAGAAAGGGAGGAAGAAAGAAGGAAAGGAGGAAGGAAGAAGGAAGGAAAGGAGGGAAGAAGAAGAAGGAAGGAAAGGAAGAAGGAAGGAAAGGAGGGAGGAAGGAAAGAAGGAAGGAAGGACGGAGGAAAGAAGGAAGGGAGAAAGAAAGAAGGAACGGAGGAAAGAAGAAGGAAGGAAAGGACGGAAGAAGGAAAGAAGGATGAAGGAAGGGAGGAAGACAGAAAGAAGGAAAGGAGGAAGGGAGAAAGAAAGAACGGAGGAAGGAAAGAAGGAAGGATGAACGAAGGAAGAAAGGAAAGAAGGAAGGGACAGAGGCAGGCCGAAGGAAGAGAAGGAAGGATGGAGGAAAGAAGGGAGGAAGGTAGGAAAGAAGGGAGGAAGACAGAAGGAAAGGAAGGAGGGAGGGAGAAAGGAAAAGAGGAAGCGAGGAATGAAGGAAAGAAGGAAGGGAGGAAGGACAGAAGGAAGGAAGGAAGAAAGGGGGATGGAGGAAAAAAGGCTCCAGTCATGACTATCTCAATGTCATCTAATCCTATCTGACATTGGACGGAACAGTTGCAACGAAATGTACGATACTAAAAAAAAAGGATGTGTCAGCAGTAGTTGAGATATTGGTTCATGAGTTTTGGTAATCTTCATGGAGGCAGCAGGGAGCAGGAGAAGTCATCTAATAACCCAATCAGTAGAATAAAGACACACTGGCACGATGTTTCTGTTAGTTAACCCTCCTGTTGTCCTCGAGTCAAG